>NC_081543.1:8080708-8125478 GCF_901000735.1 Corylus avellana
TTTTTCCCAAAATTTCTTATTACTTTTTATGTTGTGCTAGCTAGTTTTTATTATCTGGACAGCCATGTAATAATAGTTCTTTTTCTTGTATTTTTAAGGGATTTGAGCTTCAACAACATAACTGGACAAATTCCAGACTCGCTTTTTAGGATGAGTTCACTCTCTCACCTGTAATGTTCAATTTGTTGTTTAATTGTATCATATTCCCATTGGTATGTATGCCAATTGTATTGAAGCACATTGCTGCCTTCTTAGGTTTCTTGGAAATAATAAGTTAAATGGTATCCTTCCAGCATCAAAAAGTGGGACTCTTCTCAATATGTAAGTACATCTAATTGTTTGTATTCAACATTATTGGATTGCAAACAAAAGTGGACTTGTCTAACAATTTTTTTTTTTTTCTTTTTGAGGGAAGACCATCTTTTGATAAATAGTTTAAGGTGATTTGAACCTTTGGTTTCTTGGTGTGTGTTTTTATTATAATCCTTCTTGTAGTACCATACCTCTGGGGAATTTGAATCCCCAGTGCCTCCTTCAACGATAGATGTCCTAAACTATTATACAATTGGGACATACTTGCCTAGCTGTCATCATACTGCACAATAGCATGAACAGTATTATGAAATTGTCCATATAATCTAGCGGAATGGCAAAAAAATCTCTCTATTTCATGATTCTGTAGAAAATTTTGTTCATAATTTATATTCATTTAATTTCCTTTTTGTATACCAACCTTCTTTGGCTTGGTGGTTGGTTACGCTATTCCTGAGATTAAATGTTTCAAGGCCGGCGAAGAAAATAGAAAAGAGAAAAATTAACATTTTCTACTTCTACAAGTATTCTATTTTTGAATCTTACATTGTGAATATTACAATATTTTATCATACTCTATTGTGTTTTATATGCCCATTTGTATAAACACAAATTTCTAAAGAGACATAACTGCTAACTGCCTAGGTGATTACAGTTAGCGGTTTTAGGTTTTGAAAAAACCGCTAGCTGCTAACTGTTAACCGCCTTTATGTATATTATATAATATATAATATACTTATATATATAAAAATAAATGAAACGATGTTGTTTTCGTGTTTAAATATATATAAAAATCTAGAAATGATGTCGTATGTAGTAGGGTATTAATATATTACCATAAAAACAACTTGTTTTGGTTTTTTATTTTTTTATTTTTTATTTTTTTATTAATTTTTAAATTTTTTTTCTTTAAAAAATGGTTGACGGTTATTAGGGTTATTAACCGCTAACCGCTGGTTAACCGCCTAGGCAGTTAGCGGAGGCGGTTACAGTTAGTGGTTTTGGCCAATACCGCTAAGCGTAACCCTCTTTTCACCCCTAGTAATACTCTATGTGGAAGTTGCTCTAATTGGAATTTATTTGGTACACACCCTTACTCTTTTAGCCTATTCAATTTTTCTTGAAATTTTTTTCCTTCCAAAAAATTGGATATTCGTGTCATTCTAGCTATGCTTGTAACAGCAACTTCTGTGGTTTTATCCAGAAACATGGAGAAATAGTGGTTTTAGATTTGAATTAGTGCAGTGTCTATATAATCAAAAGTTTAGATGGGTTGACTAGAGTCTAAATGATACTGACGATGCTGTTTATGTTTCCTGGAACATGTACTTATCATTTTCACAATGCTATGCCTGCAGAGATTTGTCATACAATAATTTAGTTGGGAGCTTTCCTTCTTGGGTCAACGAACAAAATTTACAACTGTATGTTTACTATTTTTTGCCAGTTATATTTAGTAATCTTCTAGTTTTCATTTGTCTACTTTAATATTCTATGTACTTTTCTGAAATAGTATGATCTGCTAGTTCTACATTAACTTATTTCGTTTTAAAATCATTGAAAATCTTGCATTCTATACATTTCATAATAAAACTAACGTGGAGCTTTCATGGGGTACATTATGCAGTAATTTAGTTGCCAACAACTTCACATTGGGAAGTTCAAATAGCAGGTAATTCTCTTGATATCATTTTTTACTTGTATTGCACAAGCCTTCCTTAGAGATAATCACTTGAATTTGATCTTATGTCTTGTTGTACACTTGCTCTTGAGGCCTTGTCAGTATTTTGAGGCTTTCAACATGCTAATGTAACTCGACATTAGTTTTTGTATACGTAAGAACATCAATTTGTAGTCATGGTATTCCTTTGAGAAATCTAATGTTTTAGTAGATTTAACTGTTAGATATAGCTGCTGTATAATATGTAAACTTGTAAACAATATGGTTATGGCATTTAAATAAATACTACTCCTATTCCATCCATCCCAATAATGATTATCTTGCTTTCCTTTTTGGGATATTCCAAAATGAATGTCCACTTTTGAAAAGTCAAAGCATCTTCACCTTTCCATGTTACCCTTACCTATTCATTAATATTCTATAGGAGAGAGATGGCCTTTCTCACTGTTTTAAAAAAAATGGTATAGGTTCTTCCATCTTGACTCTCATATTTTGAGGAGGCAGCAGTGTCCTTATATGATGTGTTGACAGGACCTAAACCTCAACTCCTTTGGGTTTATTCAATATCATTGGAACCAATGCCAGCAACTCTCCCTTAATGACACGGATTGCATCTAGATGTTACATTGAATGACCTTCTTTTGCCTCATGAACTCTATATCACCTACACCAAGTCATTATCGTCTACATTGGCTATCGTGAAGCTATCCTTATCCTTCCATTCTCCAAAGTGCAAGTCAACATATTTCATAGGTTATGGTTTGTTAGCCTTTCAAGTTCAACCTTAATCTAATATCCTTGAACTTACAGCCAAGGTGCTTTGCTTCAGTGAGACTCCACCAAAACTTGGCCATTTTTGCCGTTCATGTTGCCTTGTATCTAGAAATGCCTTCCATATTCTTGCTTTGTTTCCATGAGACTCCACCAAATCTTGGACATTTTTATCATTCACGCCACCTTCCATCTACGAAAGGTTTCCATGTTCTTTGACTGTGGACAACTGACTTGTTAGTCACCCTGCCTTCTCTGGTTTCTTTGAAATAGATAGAAGTAATCACATGCATAGCCCCTACTCAACAATCTTTCTCTGTTGATCTACTTCGATTGTGGACGACGGTAGTCAATGCGGATAACGGTAATCAGGGTCGACTCATTGGGACAATTTTGCACCTAATGTCCATGATCATACCAGAAATTCTCGGAGTCTTTCTTTTTCCTTGAGAAAGTAAGCTCTTGTCACCATGCCTCTGGGCCTTCTGATACTGAATCCATCATTGCTAGAATCTGCTTGAATGACTTAGGAGATTAAATCTGTCCCTTGGTGATTGGGGTGACCATTATTATGATCTCCATCAGACCAGGTCACACACACTGCCCCTCCTTAACTATTGGGCAGCCAATCCTTACAAACCCAATTGTGATCCATGTTGGCATGTGTGGAATTCGAGGAAAATTGTCTGGGTACTGATTTGCATTGTCCTATGAGAATGCATGTTCTCAACTGGATTCCCCCTTCTTCATCTTCACTTTTGAAAGTTTCAAAGTAGCACTCCATTTTAACCAAATAAGTATCCACCAAATGTGCTTCCTGTGCAACAGTGCCTGGAGTTCCCCTCAGGAACCTTGATCTACTGCTGCCTTTGGTGCTGGTATGCCACCACCCACTCCTTGCCATTCACAGGTGCCTTCTTACTGATCACCAACCTTGCTTCAATTCGTCCACCAAATCTTCGAAGGTCTTCCTTTACAACATCTACAACAGTCATCAAATTCTCAAGAGTTCCTAAATTTATAATCAACCATTTTAAACATATAAGCATAGTCTAAAAGATCCCAAGAAAATGTTACCAAGTGTTCGTTGAGAGAAGAGCTATAAACGAGCCGAGCTTGGGCGAGCCAGGGCTGTCCAAGCTTGGCTCATTTAAAAATTTCATGAGCTCGAGCTCATGCCGAGCTCCAAAATTTAAGCTCGGCTCGGCTCACCAAGAAAAATTCCTTGTGCGAGCCGAGCTCGAGCTCGCCTAGTAGCCGAGTCAAGCCGAGCCGAGCTGGCTCAACTAATACAAACTTTTTAAAAAAAAAATAATAACAATAATAATAACTTAAATGACTCATCTTCCCAATGAGACAAATTATATTAGTAAAAAAGTTTTACTTCCCAACCAACAAATTGAGGGCAACTTTGATAAAAAAACCGTTTATTATATATACAAATTATCTAATATTTTTTTTTTTTTAATATTAACCAATTGGCTCTCTATATATATAACTAAACCAATTAACTAATTAGTTAACTGAGTTAACTAATGCATTATTACTTATCAAAAAAAAAACTAATTAGTTAACTCAGTTTAATACACACAATACACTAGTTAACTATAAATAGTTATACATTATATGATTACATTATTAATATTTTAACTATATATATTTCGTAGTTATGCTACATACTATATAAGCATAAATACTATTTATAATATATAAACTATTTAATAAGTTATATATTATATAAGCTATTTTAATATATATATATATATATATATATATATATACACGAGTCGCGCTAATAAGCGAGTCGAGCCCCTATACAAGTATGTTCACGAACTTTAAACGAGCGAGCCGGGTTTTATACGAGTATGTATCGTTTAATAATCGAGTATAGTTTCGTGTCCATGAACAGCTCATTTAATAATCGAGTCGAGCACGAGCCGAGCTTTATCGAGCCCATCCCGAGCGAGCTCACGGGTGGCTTTGTTCGTTTACAGTTCACTTCACAGAGAGAGATTATCCAAGAGCAAAATTTTTTTTGGCTGATGACTATGATAAACAACCCCTCCATTAACATGAGAGCACAAACAGAAAGAGAATGCTTGTTTACCTTTCACCATAGCACTATTGCTCATTACTCATTGTAGGAATGATGACTTACTAATTCTTTTATGCTTTCAGTGGTTTGCCTTCAAGTTTGAATTGTCTTCAGCGGAACTTCCCTTGCTACCGAGGTTCTGGAATCTGTAAGTATAATTAAGAGCTTACCCTCTTTTTAAGAGTTTTAGATTGGAATGCATGAGTAGGTAGGGCTGTTCAAAAACTTGTTGGGCCAAACCGGCCGAATGGCTCTCCCAAGTCCAACAGCCCACAGTCGGGTTTATGCTTAATGCAGTTTGGCTATTGGTAGGCTTTTTGGAGACTTAACCAAAGTCGGATTGGTTTTCCGAGCCTGAACCAACCCGAGAGTATTATAAATGTATTGTGATGTGACTTGACTTCATTCAAGTCATAATATTCACGTGGGGCCCAACTCTCATGGGCTAGAACTCTAGTTGTTATTTGATAACCCTTTTTAGGAGGGATTTTTTGTCTTTTGAGTGAAAATGTGTTTTGATGTTACATAAAGGTAAAAAGAGTTTTTTTAGTGTTTGTGAGGAAAGTTGTTTGTTAATGTTTTCACTTTTTTGGGAGAAAGGAAAAGGAAGGGAGAATGAGTTACCAAACAAGCCCCTGATTGTTAGGAAGCCAATTTCCTTGGATTTTATATATACGTGGTCTATTGGGATTTGCTTTCTATACTACATGGCTTGAGTTTCCTTCTCCAAGTAGGGAATAATTACTTTGTGGCCAATCTATGTACTTTCTAAAGCTCTAGCCCCCTTTCCCCCTAATAAAAGGGGGCATATCTTCACGTACATAAAAGAGAAGAGATCTTTATTTATTTTATTTTATTTTATTTTTTTTTTCAGCCACCCCAACAAAGAACTTTATTCTTTTCAATTGATTTCTTAGTTTTGTAACAAAGTCATTGCGAAAGAGAGTTAGAGAAAATTTTCTCTTTTGTGAAGAAATCTCTTTTGTCAAAGCATGAGGCTTTGGGTGGTATATTGGAGGTTTTAAGTGGTTTTTTTTCTTCACCACTATTTGTGCTCCATCTTTTGATAGTGAAATTTACTCCTGGTCGTCTCCGCCCGTGGATGTAGACTTTCTTAAGACAAATCACATAAATTTTGGTATTCTGTGTGATTTGACTTATTTTATTCTGCTCTTTGTTGTTTTTTCACAATCGAAAAATTAATTTGTCTCAACAAATTGGTATCAAAGATTTAATCCCTTCTCGGCAAGGTTGGCATTGTCTCGATGGACCTGTAGTATAACATCGATATCTCAAATGTTGCTGCATACCATTAATCTAAAGTGGCCCAACCAGGTCCGACTTCGGGTGGTCCACACCACTAATGACGTTCGTCCATAGTGACCACCAATCAAAAATGGTTATGTCAGTCACGCTTTAAACCTTTGGTACCCAGGCAGCTGAAAACTGTAAACTGTAGACCATAGGGCCAAGCCCCATGTTCGCCATTTGTACATGATGATTAACAAGATATTGTTCAATTCAAAAATATATTTAACATTTGGGAAAATTACAGTTTATCCCTTCAAAGTTGACAGCGTGTTTCAATTCGAACACCAAAGTTTCAATTTTTGCAATCCACCCCCCCCCCCAAAGTTCCAAATTTTTGCAATTTGACCAATTTTATCCAAAACTTCCCATATTGCCCATAATTTTTATTTTTTTATTTTTTATAAAAAAAAATTTAAAACAAATTCGGGGTGGCCGTAGCCACCCCTTTGGTCATCTGGTCATTTTTGCACCCCCAAATTTGTTTTTGTTTTCATAAAAAATTAAAAAATAAATTTAAAAAATCAGGGGCAATATGGGAATTTTGGGATGATATTGGTTGAATTGAAAAAAATTGGAACTTTGTGGGGGTGGATTGCAAAAATTGAAACTTTGATGTTCGGATTGAAAAACGCTGTCAACTTTGGGGGGGTAAACTGTAATTTTCCCTTAACATTTCAATCTTTTGACATAAGTAAAAGGCTCATCCTTGCCGAGGGCCTATGCACCGTTGGGATTAGTCGGAGTGAAGCTCCGAATACCCTGTGCCAAATCAAAAAATAATAATAATAATAAAAGGCTCATAACATCATTTAATCAAGTAAATATGTATAAAATATCAAATTTTGTATAATTAAAGAGTTTATTCATTCTGTAAGCATTTACTTACCTGGGTCGATCATCCTTAGTCTCGGACATCTAACTCCACGACACTACAAATGACATTCTAATATTTGGCGTACACTACACTGGAAAATCCTAATCTTAATTGAGCGATTAAAACCCTAATTACGCATTGGTGAAAGGTTTGCATGAAGAAGGTTAGAGAAAAGAGGAGGCTCGTCTTAATGTTACGTAGCCAACCTCAAACATATTATTATATAAGCTTAAACAAATATGACAATGACTAAACTACCCTCAAACCTTAATACATTCTTCTAACACTCCCCCTCAAGCTGGAGCATATATATCATATAGACCCAGCTTGGAACAAAAAAACTCTAACCGGTTACGACATAAATATTTTATAAACATATTAGCTAACTGGTCTCTAGACTTCACTAATGCTGTATATATATCTCCATCGAGTACTTTGTCTCGGACATAATGAAAATCGACCTCAATATGTTTAGTCATTTCATGAAAAGCTGGGTTAGATGCAATATGTATAGCAGTCTGGTTATCACAAGATAACAGGATAGGAGTAGGAGTTGAGAAACCTATCTCCTGAAGAAAATGTTGTAACCATGTCAACTCAGTAGCTGTATGAGCCATTGCCCTGTACTTTGCTTCAACACTGGATTGTGCCACCACTGTCTGTTTCTTACTCTTCTAAGATACAAGATTATTGCCGAAGAATGTGCAATATCCTGTAGTAAACCGTCTATCTGAAGGAGAACCTGCCCAATCTGCATTAGTAAAACCTTCTACCCTAAGATGTCCATTCGGTCTATACAATATCCCTAGACTGGGTTGACTCTTCAAATACTGAATAATGCGAGTAACAACTTCCCAATGTGAAACCCGAGGAGCCTCAAAGAACTGAGTGACAACACTAAGTGCATATGAAATATCCGGTTTGGTGATAGTAAGATAGTTCAACTTCCCAACTAGACGACGATACCTTTCAGGATCTTCAAATAATTCACCTTCATTCTTCAGTAATTTCTTATTTGGATCCATAACATCAACAAGTCGAGAACCCAAAAGACCTATCTCTTCTAATAAATCAAGTGCATACTTTCTCTGAGATAAGTTGATACATGTTTGAGATTAGCAACTTCAATACCTAGAAAATATTGAAGTTTGCCCAAATCCTTCGTATAAAATTGTTCCTGTAGAAATTGTTTTAATCAGGCAATGCCTCCTGAATCAACTCCAGTAATAACGATATCATCTACAATACCACAAGAAGGATATAGCCTGCACTAGCATGTAAGTGAAAAACTTATCAAAAAAAAGTATGTAAGTGAAATACTGAATGATCCATCTAACATCTCTGAAGACCAAACTTAAATACCGCTTCAGAGAAATTTTCAAACCATGCCCGCGGTGATTGCTTGAGACCATACAATGCCTTTCGTAACTTACACGGCCCAGGTGGTTGCTCCATATAAACTTCCTCACACAAGTCCCCACATAAAAAAGACATTTTTGACATCCAATTGAAACAACAACCAATCAAGATTAGTAGCCGGGGAAATAAGAACACGAACAGATGAAATTTTAGCTACTGGAAAAAATTGTCATCGTAATCAATACCATGTTTGTGTACCCTTAGCAACCAACCGAGCTTTCAACCGTTCAACAAAACCATCATGATGAAACTTAACCGTGTAGACCCATTTGCAACCAACAGTCTTCTTATTAGGTGGTAAGGGAACACGCTCCCATTTCCCATTGTGATGTAAGGCCTTCCTTTCTAATTCCATTGCTTGCCTCCAACTAGAGTCAGATAATGTAGCCTGCACCGCCTCCAAAAACACGAAAATGAAGGAGATAAAGAACTAATGGATACAAACTGACTGATAGGATGTTGGGTAGTGCAAGAACGTTTACCTTTCCATAGGGAAATAGGCAAGTGGTCAGGTGGAGGTGGAGGCACCGGATCTGGAGACAATAAGGATGATGGTGGCGGTGCAGAAGTTGATGGTCGAGGCCGACACCTGACAAACCTGGAGTGGAGTAGGCGAGTGGGGAGGCAATAGGACAGGAGGAGAAGTAGAGTTAGGCTAAGAGAGAAGAGGGACAGGCTGCGGAAGAGACGCGACATCAGACTCAAGGGAAGAGTCACCCAAAGAAGCAATAGCAGGAAAATAGGGGAGAGACTCAACAAATGTGACATCGGTGCTAGTGAAGTAGCGTAGAAGAATCGGACTATAGCAACGGTAGCCCTTTTAGGTTGTGGAATACCCAAGAAAGACATTTAGTAGCACGAGGGTCAAGCTTATCAAAACCAGGACTCAAATTATGAACATAGCAAACACACCCAAAAGCTTTCAATGTGGCAAGGAGAACGGGGAGAGGCACCTTCTAAGACCGAGGAGGGCATCCTATTAATTAAATAACAACAGTGAGAACAGCATCACTCCAAAATTGTTTGGGAACATGCACATGAAACAAGAGACAACGTGCAACATCCAATAAATGATGATTCTTGCGTTCAACCACACCATTTTGTTTTGGAGTGTGAGCACACAAAGTTTGATGGATAATGCCTTTATTAGACAAATAAGAGGCAAAAGAACGAGAGGTATATTCTTTAGCATTATCAGAACGCAAGATATGGATTTTTTGAGCAAATTGAGTCTTAATCAAATTGCGAAAAATTTGAAAAATAGAGAATAACTCGAAACGATTTTTCATTAAAAATAACCATGTCATATGGGAAAAATCATCCACAAAAGTCACAAAATAGTGAAATTTATTGGACGCTATATTAATGGGACCCCATACATCAGAATTGAAGGTTTTTTTGAGAAGAAGAATAATCATTCTTATTAAATTTCAAGAGAGACGATTACAAGATAAATAGTAGAGGAAGGCCACAAAATCAGCAAATCAAATCAAATCAAATCAGCAAATCTCTAGGCTAGAAAACAGGGAACAAAAACTACTAAAATCTGAAATAGTAATTTCAGATTTTATTCCTAATTTATTGCAAATAATATAATTTCCTAATTTATTCCCTAGATATCCGACAAGAATGAACTAACTCAAAAGGACTTGAAACCCTACGAACAACACGTGACGGAAACGAGACACGATGATACTTACTAAGATGACAAGCTTTGCAAGGCACAAACAACTCATGATGAAGACTCGGGACTAGATGCTTCAACGTAGAAAGAGAAGGATGACCAAGAGGATAATGCCACTAAAGAGCGAAGGTTGACGACTGGAAAGCACGAGAGGGAGGTGTAGGTGCTAGATCCAAATAATATAATCCATCAACTTCATGCCCCACACCAATCATCCTCCTCGTCTTGAGATCCTAAAAAATGCACAAAGAAGGGTAACAACTAACGGAACAATTAAGGGCTTTTGTAATTTTACTAATAGATAACAAATTAAAAGGAAAACCAAGAACATCTAGAACAGACAACAACTCAATATCAGGACTCAGATGGGTAGTGCCCGAGCCGACCACTTTGGAGAGGGAACCATTAGCTAGGGTGATGTAGATCAGAGTGTTTGGGAATTCATGAGAAAGAATGAAGCAAATGTAAGTGTGAAGGGGCCCCAGGGAGCCGTGCCAGCTAGAAGATTCAAGACGAGAGCACAAACTCATGCAAAAGAGTTATCAAAACAGTCGGAGGGACCGCCGTTCGATAGCCCGTCCAAATGGTCTAGAGAACGGGCCACTCCTGGGAGTTCTCCATAGTAATTCCCAAGGCATCCGTTCGTTGCCCCGTTCGAAAGCCGTTCAAACGGCCAACATTGGAAATTCCCAATAGTAATTCCTGAGACGTCGGTTCGATAGCCCGTTCGAACGCCTATGTTATGTTTCAGTTTACATACTTAATTTTCAGTTTTATTTTATGACCGTCCGAACGGAGGTATGTTCCGTTTGAACGACCAGCGTAGAGTTGTTAACCGACTTAATTTCTATTACTACTAGGGTTAGGAGTTTGGGGGTCTATAAATATATGCTTATAGCCTCTAGAATGTAGCTTTTGATTATTATTCAATTTTTATCAATAAGAAAGCTCAGAGTTGAGTTTCTTCATATTTTTCCTTCAAAGCCTAGATAGACTCTAGCGTCTTGAAAAGATTTCGTAAATCCTTGATAGACTCAAGGTTTTTAAGCAATATTGTTCCTTCTCTTGCTGTTTGTCTTTGCACCCATGACGTTACGCTTCATCAGTTAGTATCAAAGCCCAAGTTACTTTCCATGGCTCCACAGACAAGGGGAAGGGTCAACCGCTATGCAAACCTGAACGACATGAGCGCGAGGAAGTGCGTGAAGACTGAAGAGCAATCGACGGCTCATTGGCAACGGACGGAAGAGTAATTGGAGGTCATGAGGGAGCAGGTGTGAGTACAATTTGAGACCCTCACTACCCAATTCGCCAATGGTCATCGTCATCAACCACCACCGCGATTTGCGGAGGAGGAAGGTGATTACAGCGATGGAAGTGAATGTGTCAACCCTTTTGCGGAGCACAGAGCGCAGAGACATTATCCCTCAGCACAAGCTCATGATCGGTGGGAAAACGGGTTCAAGCTTAATATTCCAGAGTTCCAAGGGTGTTCACAACCCGAAGAATTCCTTGATTGGGTGGCTGCTGTCGGAGAGGTCCTCGACTTCAAGGGGGTACCTAAGGATCAACGGGTCTCTTTGGTCGCAACCAAGTTCCGAGGAAGAGCTGCTACGTGGTGGCAGCAATTGAAGCAATCTAGAGTGCGGTAGGGCAAAGGGAAGATCAACAGTTGGGAGAAACTATTGAAGCACATGAGGGACACATTCTTGGCCCACAACTACACCCGAACCATGTATCGGCGGCTGCAAAATTTGGGCCAAGGTTCGAAGTCTGTGGACGAGTACACGGAGGAGTGCTACAAGTTGTTGACGCCTGTGGATCTGGCCGAATCTGAAGATCAGTTGGTGTCACGGTATATTGGGGGCCTACACCAACAAATCCAAGATTCTCTGAATCTCTTTGATCCTGTCAATGTGTCGGAGGCACACCAAAGGGCCTTGCTCTTGGAGAAGACGCTCACACAAGGACCCTTAGGGCTGTTTGGTAGAGGAGGTAGTGGAAGCAACACCTATTCGAATGGTCTATTCACGGCTCGAAGCGCCACTCAACCCTCGACCCAAAATAGGGGGCCATCGACGGGACAGCCAAACAGTGACTACTAGTGGGCCCAAGTGCTTTCAATGTGGCGAGCCGGGACACAGGATGGAAAACTAGCTCTATAAAATAGGCTCCTGGATTTGAATAGGGTTAAAAGTCAAGCACAAAAATGTGCTGACAAAATGTGTAATATGCATACAACCAAAGTGGGACAAGGACATACATGATGCCAATTTTGTAAGTCAAAAGATCTTTTTGAACATATGTTGATAAGTGCCTCTTTTTTATTGCCATGCAGATTATAATTTTTCTATCAAGTGTGGTGGTCCACAGATCACTTCTTCTGGGATTGTGTACGAGAGGGATAATGAGACACTTGGTCCAGCTACGTATTATGTGACAGACTCAAAGAGGTGGGCAGTTAGTAATGTTGGATATTTCTCTGAAAGCGACAATCCTCAGTATAAAGCTTCTACATCTTCTCATATTACAAATACGTCAGACATAAGGCTGTTCCAGACATCGCGAATCTCTGCTTCTTCATTAAGATACTATGGCTTGGGGCTAGAAAATGGTAATTACACTGTCAGCCTCCAGTTTGCAGAAACAGCTTTCCAAGGTTCTTTTAGGTGGAATACTCTGGGGACACGCCTCTTTGATATTTATATCCAGGTCTCTATTTTATTTTTGAATTGCATTAGAAATTGCTTCTTTGAGTATCTTTTGAACTGACAAAATACTTGTTACCCTACTAGTTGAGTATAACTTTCATTTACTTATCAAATAATATGTTTGATTGGTATTACTCTCCATTTCACAATGGATGGAAGTTTACAAATTACATGTATTCCAATGAAACAAATCTTCTTCTAGAATATCCTGAGACGGACTATGAAATGTGGGTTTACACATGAAGGTAATATGAGAGAAGTTAAATGGGTATATTCTTTCTTTTTTGTAAATTTTCGTCTATTTTACGACAGATCAAGAAGGAAAACACATCATCTATTAAGGGACGGAGTGAGTAGTAAAGTATAATGACCACTTAAAATGCCTCAACTTGGATTCATGATGATTTGAAAATGTTGAGTTCATCTGCAGTCTATTGATTTTTGTTACAAATTTATTGATTATCTAATTTGTTGTTTGAAGAGGTACTTTAGAATATGATTCATATTGAGAATAACTCCAAAATTATGTTAGTAATTTTAGAAATCTATTGCCATCGCTAGGTCAAAATTTCGGTCCAGTTTGGCATAAGCCTTTGCAATTTCTTCACAACATTTTCCCAATTCATTTTCTTAACCCATATAATTTCTAGATGTAAATATTTCCATATCAGGAATGTGTCTATAGTCAGGATGAGCATTTGATGAAATAGAGCCCCTATGTTCCTTAAAAATTATTATTATCATCATTTGTTGTTGGTGGTGTTATTAATTATTTATTAATTATTATGATCATTGTCGTCATCATCATCATCTTAAGTTCTGCATTTCTTCATTTTTCCAGGGGAATCTTGTTTTGAAGGATTTTAACATACAAAGGGAGGCAGGTGGGGTCACATTTCAAGCTGTCCAGAAGATATTTAAGGCTCAGGTATCAGAAAACTATCTTGAAATCCATCTTTTTTGGGCTGGAAAAGGGACTTGCTGCTTACCTTCTCGAGGTACTTATGGACCTTCTATTTCAGCCATCAGTGTTACCCCAGGTAATAGAATGTTAAATTATTTAAGCGCAACTTAGGAGTTCACTAGTTTCAGGATTCAGGTTTCCCCAATTCTGTATGGAGAACTGGATGTCCAGTTCCGTCTATGACATACTGCAATTTCAAAGAGGAATGGAATGTTGGACGTTGCTGCATCCATACAATCTATGGTACACTTGTAGCAGAAGACTATGTCATTTGTGGTTCTGGTGGTAAAGACAACTATTATGGAAGCGTTTAAGATCATTCTCAGTAAAAAGGTGGAATTCCACATTCAAATTGGGGAATTAGAATCTCCACCGTTTCAAGCATTTTACTGAATAAAGATAGTAGACCAGTTTTGTAAAAAATATTGCATTCAAATTGGAAGCTTAAGGTTATCTTCTTGCTATTCTTTTTGCTTGGATATAATTCTTCTACTTATAGTTTGTCAACTTACATTTGCGCACGGAATTGAAGTAATGACCTCATCCTTCATCCCTTTAGGGGAAGGAGATGCCATTCATTCTAAGGATAATTGGTAGTTTGATAGGTGAATGCCCAACTCACATACCTGCTTGTTCTATCCTTTTGGACTCTGTTGACTCTAAAAGTTGTAGGCTTCTTTTTTTTTTGGCTTGAGGTGTATCTCTCTCTGATGCTCTTGCCATTGACATCATTTTAGTGTCACATCATGAAAGAAACCCTGCCCATTTATCTACGGACTGCAGACAAAGCCCAAGAGTGGTAGGGTAAGGTTGATTCTGGAAGATCCGAACAAATTATTCACCTTGTGAAAAAAATGTAAGGATGTTTTTGCCTTGTCCTCTGATGGTACTCCTGGGGTCAGCATAGTTCATCATAAAGTCCTTTTTCAACCTGATTCCAATCCAATAAAGCAGATACTGTAGATACTGAGGCCTGAGTCGACATTAAAAATCAACTAGGAACTAGGGAAGCCACTAAAGGCAGGATTTCTTGCAGTGAAGAATAGCCAAAGTGAATTTACAAAGAAATAAGACCTTAAAAAATGTGGTATGATTTCATATTGTTAGTTTACATGAAAATAGGAACACAAAAGTGAAAATATTCAATCTCTTAGTAGTTTTCTGTGATGGCTTTCAAAATTTTAATGTAAAACAGAAAAAACTAGTCTTTTTATTATAGGTCAATAGAACAGATGCGTCTGCCTTTTGTGAGAGTCACAGCATTTGAGCACTTCACCTATTGTGCTGACATGCTGCTTTCTTGACCATCTGTTTCCAAAAGATATTCCATGGTATGATGTGATGAAGAGAGCTGCATATCCAGTTCTCGTGCAAAATTTGAGAAGAGCCTAATCCCTCAATTTCCTATTTTACTGGTTCCATTTTATTGAGTAACGTTTGTACAGATTTCAGACCTACTGTCAGTAACAGCCCTCCAACCAGGAAGAAGAACAGGACTGGTCTGATTGTGGGGATAATTGGTGGACTTGTAAGCTTTCTTACAGTTTTTGTGATTTTGTGCTTTTATCAAAGAAGAAAAAGACATCACACCAGTAAAGATGAAGGTAAATCAGAACTCTGTTGCATATCTATGATAGTTGTCTAGCTTCTTGGTCATATGGTGGTCCATACATAACAATAATGAGATATGAAGGCATTTCAAGAGAGGCCTATTTTGTGCGTATGTTTTTAACCATATATATACATATATTTGTATTCAAGTATTTTATATGTATTAAGGCATGTGAATAAATATATACTTGGAGAATATATTTGTATGTGTGTATATATACGCCAAAAGGTATAGAATAAATTCATTTTCTTTCCCTACTAAAACCCATGTGCATCTGTAACTACAACATGGCTTTGCTAACCTTTTTTCCATTTTCAGCTAAACAAAATCTAGGCAAAACACTTTTGGTGGTGTTTTACAAAAGCGGATTTCTTAGTAGTAGATTTATTGGGAGATTTTTGCAAGAACGTACAGTCTTTCTGAGTTCATGTTGTACAAACTAAATAAGAAATTTGATGATCAGACAAATAGTTGCCAGCCATAACCTGAGTTCATGTTGAATTTGCAGAGTTCCTAGGGATAGATGCTAGACCATATACTTTCAGTTACATCGAACTAAAGACTGCTACAGACAACTTCAGTCCTTCTAAAAAACTTGGAGAAGGAGGATTTGGACCTGTTTATAAGGTAAGTCATTCATGTCCAGATCATGTGAGTGCCGCTAACTTGACTATCTAGTATGAAGTTGGTGTTCATAAACATCTTGCAATTTCCTGTAAATAACAATTAGAGCTTGCAATATTACCTTTTCTTTTGTTAGTCAAATTGGAAGTAGTGACCTTGTTACCACAATATTGTGTGCTTCTGATTGGTGTCTTGCTGGCTATTGCATTATCTGTTGATTACCCATAGTATATGAGATACCATTAAAAGTAAAGTGACATGCAAATTAATGAGCAATTCTCTATTATTAGTTCCAATGCACATATTTTATTTATTTTTCGATGACAAATAATCAATGTTCATAATATTCTTTTATTCTTTAATTTTTTGCTAGGCTGAACACTCAAAAGCAGAGATGAAATAAACTGATACTGAAAACTCTTTTAAGAACGTTCAAAGTTGATATCTGTAAAATCAGTACAATGGTGCAAAAAACTTGAGAACTTGTTAGATTAAAGTGGTTAATGCTATAGAAACTCTTATGAACTTGCTGCTTTTTGAGGAAGCTTGTTATAAATAGGAGAAGGTGGATGTTAAAGTAATTACATTAGGTGGAGGGTTAAAATTCCAAAATTGCTTTGATATGAGGATTATCTTGCTTAGTTGTTGAAATTTCAAACTGTACATTTTATACTTGGATGGTGTGGTTACTTGTACCATATAATGATTGCGATAAGATGATTGTTCTCCCTCCCTGGCTGCCAGCCATTTGACAGAAACTGTTAGATGCCCACTGAATCCATTTCAAAACCATTTGTTGATTGACACGGACCCTACTTGATGACTCAACCTGCTATAAAATTACAATTTTAATCCACAAATTAAAGAGAGGGGGGGGGGGAGGGGTGGAACCCCTCATATAATGAGGGGCAACCGCTTCTCATAGGGGTAGTTGACTGCCCCTCACCTAGTAAGGACTACCCTGCCCCCTCACCATATGAGGGGTTGTCAAACTGCCCTTCATCTGGTGAGTGGAACACTTCTCTAAAAAAATTGTTTTTATTTTTATTTTTAATTTAGGGGTAAAAGTGTAATTTTACAACAGACTGAGTTATCAACTATGCCATGTATTTATCGGCAACTGGTGTGTGCATCTACGGTTTTTGTCATATGGCTAACGCCATGGACCATTTTGGACAAATAACTTATCACATTAAGACACTTTTGATACCCCATAAATCAGTTTAGTACAACTACTACAAATTCAGGTTAGGGGCAACCTCTCCTCATTTGGACAACATGAAAGGAAATACTACAGGTTTTGTAGTTTGGGTATAAGCATGCCATTCGTTCAAAGTTTATCATCCTTGCCTGTACTTTTCTTATGGGCTCTAATGACAGGTAATCTAATGTTGAATAAACTAATATACATGATTAGTCTTTAATTTTTTGGGTTTGTAAAATATGTAGAGTGTAAACAATTTTTTAAAAATCAACACAATCAATATGGCGAGTCACACAAAACTGAATTTTTTGTTCATTAACCATGAAATTTTTTCTTTATGGTGCGGAGGCAAGACTAGACGTTCAGAAAGTATCTCTAAATAACAAAATGTAAGTCCTAGATATAAAACACTATAAGATATGGTACTTGGCATCCATGCTAGATTGACCAATGGTAAAATAATACAAACATATATAAATTTCCTACAAAACTGGGTTGTAGGAATTCCTCCAACCCAGCTCGTAAAAGTGTCATGTGTCTCTTGAACATGTAAGAAACACATCTTTTTTTTTATTAATGCTATTAAAATAGGATGTGAGAAGCACATGCTATTAAAAAAATTTTGACCTTAGATAACCTCAGGAAGTGACGTGTGATTGTGGTGAACAGATGTTATATGTGTAAAAAGAGTAAGGAGACAGTGGATCGTCTTCTTCTTCATTGTGAGGTAGCTTCTGCTTTGTGGAGTGCCTTCTTTGGCCACTTTGGGTTGTCATAGGTGATGCCTAGAAGGGTTGTTGAGATGCTAGCATGTTGGTGGTCCTTGGGAAGGGGGGAGAGTGCTGCGGTCTGAAAGATAGTGCCTACTTGCTGTTTTTGTTTTTTATGGAGAGAGAGAAATAATAGGTGCTTTGAGGATTTGGAGAGGTCTTCCGAGGATATATTATCGTCTTGTTTTCATACTTTGTATCTCTGGACTGCAGCCTATGTTTGTCCGGTGTCGATTAGCTATGATGAGTTCCTTGTACGTTTTTCCCCTTCTAGTTAGGTGATCCTTTGTATACTCCCAGTGTACTTTGGGGCGCCTTACGCTTTTAATAAAACTGATTATTACTTATCAAAAAAAAAAAAAAGTGTTTCTCACATGCTATTAAAAAAGCATGGGAGAAACACATACATGACCCATGCTAAATTGAGTGGTGTCCCCGCACGCTATATTATAGTCTCACTGAAGGACTTCCCAATGCTATATTATAGTCTCACTAAAAGACTTCCCAGAGCCGATGATGGTGTGCGGTATGTTAGAGTGGCGCAAGCACAGACAAGGGTTCCTAGAGTAAGGACAAAAATACAAGGTGTGGGCATGGACCTATGGAGTAAGGGACAAAACTTCATGCACATGCATAAATTATAGTCCCTGTAGTAGGGGCAAAAGTGCATGATACAGGCAAACTCACATGACACACAAGTGACCTAGAGATGGCCCAGTTGATTAAAAGCTTCCACTTGAGGGGGAGTGTAGCAATGTGATGGTGGACTCATACGTAAGGAGATTGTTGAGTATAAATGTGAGTGTAAAAAGATTGAATCCCACATTGTAAACATGCCACAAGTGTAAGTGGTTAATATAGTATATTTGGGCCCAAACCCATAGGTATAAGCTATAGGTCCCATTGGTGTTCTACCATACTATATTATAGTATCGCTAAAAAGCTCTCCAAGGTATCAATCTTCCTAACAAGTGATACAGAGCCGATGCTAGTGTGTGGTACGGTGGAGTGGCGCAAGTACAGACAAGGGTCCGTGGAATAGGGACAAAGTGCAAGGTGTGATCATGGACTGTAATTATGTCCATGGAGTAAGGGGCAAAAGTTCATGGCGCAGGCTCAAACGAGTTCCTAGAGTAGGGACAAAGTTACATGGTAATGGCAAACTCACATAGCGCACAGATGATCTTGGAGACTCTCCTTAAGATTAATAAAAAGCTACCGTTTGAGGGGGAGTGTAGTAATGTGGTGGACTCACACTTGAAAAGGAAATTGTTGAATATACATGTGTGCGTATAAAAAGATTGAGTCCCACACTAGAAACAAGTCACAAGTATGACTAGTTAATATAGCATATTTGAGCCCAAACCCATAGGGGGTAAGCTGTTGGGTTGAGCGGTGTTCCAAAATGGTATATTATGGTCTTACCGAAAGACTCCCATATGTGTCAATCTCCCTAACGACCGCAGAACCCAATGAGTAATATTTAGAATGTAACTAAAACGAGTACATTTATTAGCTTGGTTTGATTTCTTACAATACATGGATGTGGTGCAGATTTATCATGCATAGCTGCTGGACTGTAATTATGTCTGGACGTTTCAAGATCCAATTTGTTGAAACTATAGCATTGTATTATGTACTTAAAGCGATAGATAAAAATTGAATCTGACATGATGATAGGAATTTTTTAAGAACTTATTGTTTGCCTCAGATTTTATTTTTGAATTTGTTCTGTATAGGGAACACTTAATGATGGCAGAGTAGTTGCTGTGAAGCAACTTTCTTTGGCATCTCACCAAGGAAAGAACCAATTTGTAACAGAGATTGCTACTATATCTGCCGTACAACACCGGAACCTTGTGAAATTGTATGGATGCTGCATTGAGGGCGAGAAACGGCTTCTTGTTTATGAGTATCTGGAAAACAGGAGTCTTGATCAAGCATTATTTGGTAAGAGATAGAATAACATTTTACTGAACTTATATCTATTTTTCTAGTAAGGAAGTACAACACTGGATATTTTATAACATATGGTTGGTTTGTATGAGACAGGAGATAGAAGTTTGATTCTTGATTGGGGAACACGTTTTGATATATGCATGGGCATAGCAAGAGGTCTAGCTTATCTTCATGAGGAGTCAAGGGTTCGAATTGTACATAGAGATGTGAAGGCCAGCAATATTCTGCTCGACTCTAATTTCATCCCCAAAATTTCAGATTTTGGTTTAGCCAAACTTTACGATGATAAAAAGACCCACATAAGCACGCGTGTTGCAGGGACAATGTATGAAGATCCCTTGTAATACTTTTTTGTTTACAGATATATTAAGTAATAAGTTGTGCATTAATTAATTGATGATATTGATTCAGTGGGTATCTTGCACCGGAGTATGCTATGCGTGGACATCTCACTGAG
The DNA here is from genome assembly GCF_901000735.1 of Corylus avellana. Taxonomy (NCBI): domain Eukaryota; kingdom Viridiplantae; phylum Streptophyta; class Magnoliopsida; order Fagales; family Betulaceae; genus Corylus; species Corylus avellana. The sequence goes on from NC_081543.1 coordinate 8,101,157, forward strand.
AAGGCTGATGTTTTTTCGTTTGGTGTGGTGGCTCTAGAGATGGTTAGTGGCAGGCCTAACTCTGACGCAAGCTTAGAAGAAGAGAAGCACTATCTTCTTGAATGGGTGGGTAAGAAGAATTATATCAATTAGATTCTGTTTTCTAGAGTGGATGATGATGAACATTTGTCATTTTTTTGCTTGTTAGGCTTGGCATCTGCATGAAAACGAGCGTGCTATTGAACTGGTGGACTCAAAACTATCATCAACATACAGCGAGGAGCAAGCAAAAATAGTGATTGGAGTGGGACTGTTGTGCAGCCAAGCATCACCAACGCTAAGGCCCTCAATGTCACGTGTGGTAGCAATGCTTTCAGGAGACGCTGAAGTGAACACTGTAACTTCAAGACCAGGATACTTGACTGATTGGAAATTTGATGACGTAACAAGCAGCTTTTTGTGTGATATTCAAACTGAAGGAATCGTTGATGGTGATGCTACCCCATACAACTTTACACCAAGCACCAGCACCAGCACCAGCACGTTTGTGAATGCAGATGCAGAGCATTCGCCTAGACCTATGCTTCAACAGACAAATAGAGATGAGAATTGATCTTTTTTTCCTAAATCAAGAACAACATGGACAAGTGTTTTATGTACTTTCAATATATGTTGTTGTATCACCAAATATATTCTTTCAGTTTCAGACTGTTTTTCCTAGATACCTAAATATCATTCAAGGGCTTTCATTTCTTTTGTTTTTTGTTGCTCAGCCTAACAATCCTTTCCATTTTTCGTTCGATCAATGTGGATTTTTTTTTTTTTTTTTTTTTTCTAAAGCCACTCTTTTTTAAGACAAAAATTCCCTGAAATTGCTTAAATTTTCGAATTTATTAATAGAATATGTGGAAATTCTGAATTTTGACTCATCTTTGCATATAGGGTCAACTGGCTATTATGCTTGCAGGTATCTTAAACATGAAGATCACAGAGAAGGGAAGGGGTTGTCAAATGTCACATTCCATCTGGTGGGCAAAACAATCATTCAATGGGATTGGGATGGGAAGACGATTATGAGCTGCACAGAATCTTCGGGAGTACACTTGAACAAGTCATTCCATATATCTATGAGATTGAGTTAAATGTGCATTGCATTGCATTGTCATGCGACAGTTTATAGGATACTTATCACGATGTAGCAATTCATGTAACACTTACTATGTCGGCCCGGCCACTAAAATATAAAATGTCGCATGACAATTTACATGATACTCATCTTCATAAAATGTGAAAGTGAACTACTAAATGACTTTGAAAAGAATTGTAATAAAATTAACTGCAGCATTTGAATCATTTTCCAATTTGGAATCGTACCCACATAGAGCTTGAAAGTGAAAACGCTCATCTACTTTTCTTACAACACGAAAATAGTTCTTTCTTTTTTTTTTCGAGAGTAAAATAGGTGTTCTAAGTTATTCAATATCTTCCTAACAGCGATGTCTTCAGCCTCTAACAGCTAGAATTGATCAAGAGTTGGTTCAAACCAAACGATTTGGGGGGGACTATGGTACGTTTGATTTGGGGGAGAAAGGAAAAAGGAGGGATTTACAAATTAGCATAATTTTTTTTTTTTTTTTTTTTTTGATTTATGTATTTCTGATGTGGTGCTGATATGAAATTTTGTAAACAAGTATCAATAACCTGTAATTGTTCTAAATTAAATCTTGCTAATTATGATAAATGATGTGGCGATGATATTTGATAACATGAAATGCCATCCAGGTTTTTAGATGGAACTTGAATGGACGGACTAACCCCGATAATTAGATAACACCAAGTATCACATGTGATAATTTTTGAAACCAAGGGAATATTTCATAATAGTTCAAAACGCATGCACTAAAATAGCATTGAACCCTTTCAGTTTTGATTGTTTTAATCAATGTTTCAATTGCCATTGCCCAAACAAGTGTTCAATGTCTTATTTTCTTTAAATATATTCTTCTTTATATCTTTCCTAAGAAACAGTTTTCATAAAATAGACCCAATCACGGCCCTAAACATAGCCTAATATTTCTGTTCTACCATATGCCTTCGAAGCCTCAATAAATCCTACACGAGAATAACTTTTATAAGGTCTTTGCACAAACCAAGACCTTGTGCCCTCAAATAAGAGCATGACAAATCAGCGTGAAACACCATAACAAAAAAAAACATAAACACCTAATTTATTCTCATCAAAAACTCATATGGGTTAAAACAAAAAAATCTTCTTAAATAAACCTTTCATGTTCTTCTTCTTTAGACCTACCGCCAGCCACCAACCTCTCGCCAGCAAGCCTAGACCACGCCAGAGATGACACCAGTCGGCCCAAAACTTGCCGGAGACCATGCTAGCCACCCCCTCTCTCTCTATCACCTGCAGCAGAGAAAAAATACTTTGCTGCTAGTGCTCCCTTTCCCATTTCAAAGATTTGGGTTGATTGCTTGATTGCTTAATTTTCAAGAATTGGGTTCTCCCATTTCTTTGTTGCTAGACATGTTGAAAATCAAGCAATCAACCCAAATCTTTGAAATGGGAGAGGGAGCACCGGCAGCAGAGAAATTTCTCTGCTGCCAGTGTGTGAGAGGGAGAGGGAGAGGAGCACCAACAAGGTCTGGGCCGACCGGCGTCACCTCCGGCATAGTCTGGGCTTGCCAGTGGCGAGTTGGTGGCTAACGGTGATCTAAAGAAGAAGAAGAGAAAAGGTTTATTTTAGAAGATTTTTTTGCTTCAACCCATATAAGGTCTTGGTGAGAATAAATTAAGTGTTTATGTTTATTTTTGTTATGGTGTTCTACGCTGATTTGTCATGATCTTATAGGAAGGCACAAAGGCCTTAGTTTGTGTTAAAACCTTATAGAAGTTATTCTCAATCCTACAAACCCAAATATAGCACACTAATCAATTACTACTCAAAATCCCCAAAAATATCAAATTTATTGTTCCCAATATCGTGCATATACCCCTGAAACTACAATCTCATTTTTCTTCTATTATTTTGAGATAGAGCTCATTGGGTTCCAAATTGTTATAGAATTAAAGCATTACTCAATCAACTACATTGTCTGAATAAATCTCCTCAGAACCTAAAAATTTAGGACATATCACATAGGCACCAGAGAGTATACAAGTTGGAAGGACTTGACCAGACAATCACAGCTCCTAAATAACTTAACGAAATTATAAAGGTCAGGGTAAAAGGATATCATCCTACTCGGCCATAATGAAACATCAGCGGATTCAAAAAAACAAAACATAAAATTTATAAAGCAAAACATTATAAAACATATAAATATACAAAGCACCAAAAGTAAAGTCAAAAACAAAAACAAAAACAAAAACACTTGCACTGATGTCAGTCAATTTACAAGTCAGTAAACCTCGTACTACATACCCACATAATTATGCCATAAGACTGCCATAGTACCTCCTACTCTCTGGTCCAAAAGTCAGAGAGAGAAGAGACTTTAGACCGTCATTAAAATATCCACCCAGACATAAGGATGAGAGAAATGGATTCAAGAAGAAATAACTAACAAAAATAAAGGTATCAAAAAAATGCACCAAAAATAAAGTGAACTTTTCTTATTCAGGCAACCCAAGTTCTAGGTTTAAGAAGACAAAAGAATACTATCAAATATTATATTATTCCAATTGAATACACATTCTATCACAACCGATAGCATCCCAAATAATATTGTTTATAAAGTTTTAAACGCAAGAAATAAGCATCAATGACGAAGCGTTGCAAGGTCAGATTTGCATGATCCAACTCTTATATCATTTACAATCTAGACGAAGCAAATTATACTCGGTAACAATATTTATATCCAGCAAACATAAAGCACCCTATGTAAACAAATACTTTTTTTTTTTTTTTTGAAACATATGTAAACAAATACTAATTTCACACAATTGTACGAGAGAATTGGATCCACACAAGGCGTCAACAATTTCCCACAGAAATGATTTAAACTAAAATGCCTTCAAAAGGATAAAAATCAAAAGACACCATCCATAACCAACTCAAAAAAAATAAAATAAAATAAAATGCTAGGACCTCAATAGACATCACCCAATTCCTGTTGATAGTACTAGAAAACCATATGTTTGTAACTTCTGAGCAGCCTCATGTTGTTTCCCCTCTATATCCTTACATGCTAGGTGTTTTGCTTGGAAATTCTTATTTCACCAAATGCAAAACATTTTGATATAATAAATCCTGTAAAGCACACAAAATAAAATTCCTCAAACTATCCACATTATCCTTTATCAACTCCGAATAGCTTATTCACAGTAGAAGGTAACCCAAGTTAAGCTAGTTTCCTTGCTTCAACAATTAAAAGAGTACCCTAAATAATTCACTTATAAGAAAATAGCCCGAGTATTCATTTCACTTCCATGTTCAAACTCCTCCCACTTCAAGTCTTCCAACTAAAATAGATTTATCTGAGAGCACTCTTTGAGAGTTTTGCATGAATTCTCTGTACAAGCTAGACTCTTGAGGCTTTCATCAAGTAATTTCTAGAACCCCATCACTACTTAATAAACATTCAATACTTCATGGGAAGTCAGTACTACTTTTTTTTGATAAGTCAGTACTACTTTTATACCCCCGACAAACTTAAGTTACTATCCTCTCTTCAATTCTGTGATTTTAAAGCAACTCTGAACTCCCTCAGAGGCAGAGACCAATGTAATGAATTGCTCATCACATGCCTGGCATGTTTAACATCACAAATAAACTTCCTAATCCTAGCTGTAACTCCACTCTTCTTTATCACTTTTTTCCTTTTTTTGATAAATTAATGCATTCCATTAAAAAGAGCAAAATGGTGCAACCTAGCACACAGGATGTATATAAGAGATAACCCCCCACTAATCGTGAAGAGAAGAACATAAATCTACTAGTTCAAAAAATTAGAAAATGAGAGAAATTATATGCCCATGTCCATATAAAGCTTTTTGACCAAGAAGTTCTTGAGCTCTTCCACCACCATCTCACGATCTTCGAAACATCTTGCACTCCACTTTGTCCATATGCTCCACATTAAGCACAGAGGTTCATCTTCCAAATAGATGAAATTAAACGACTTTCCAACTTACCTTGCCAATGATCTAACTCTATTACCCTTCTAGGTATAACCCATTCCACTCCAAAAAGGAAAAAGATCGCATTCCATAATTCTCTTGCCACTTCACAATGGAGAAGAACACGATCTATAGATTCTTCGCTCTTTTTACACATGCAACATCAATCCACCACTATTATTTCTCCCTTCCTCAGATTATCCAAAGTCAAAATCTTTCTAAGAGCGCCATCCATACGAAGAAATCCACTCTCAATGGAACATGGACTCTCCAAATACTCTTCCAAGAAAAATGTAAACCCCTCGTAGTAGATAATACCTAATAAAATGACCTTACTTCAAACTTCCTCCTCTTTGAAGGGACTCACCAAATACAATCCTCACCACCATGTCTCAATCTAAGGGGATACAACAAATCATAAAATGCAATCACCAAATCGACCTCCCATTTCTATACAGATCTAATAAAAGATAAGTTCCACCGAAGATTATAATTAGACACCTATATATTATCCGCAACTCACGCCTCTTTACAACAAGCAATACTAAACAACTCCAGAAAAGATTCCTTTAGTGGATGATCCCCTCACCATCTCCCACTTCGTATCTGACCAATCTCTAAACAACTCCCCACTCCCCTCCTAATGTGTTTCCACACTCCAACTCCAAAGCATCCCTCTACCTCCTTAGAATACTAATCTTTGCTCATGCTATCACATGTTTCCACCACCAATCTCCACAATGACTCCCTCTTTGTTGTGTTACGCCATAACCACTTACCCATCAGTTTCTTATCCCCAATCCACCAGTTTGCTTTAGAGAACATATCTTTGGCCAATAAACTAAATAGAACCTAAACTCCTCATTGATAGCTCCCAGTAAAAAGCCTCAATGAAGTTTCTCAAGCCTATTAGCCACACCAATAGGAATAGAAAACGACAAATAGCATGTGGGAAAATTGGATAAAGTACATTTGTTCAAGGTTATGGATAATGTACGGAATAAAGGTATTGTGGTGATTAATCGATGTTGTTTGTGTGAATCGGATGGGGAGTCTATGGATCATCTCTTTCTTCATTGTGGGGTTGCACACAAGTTGTGGGATGTTATCTTCTCTCGCTTCAGCATGTGTTGGGTTATGCCTAGAAGTGTCAAGGATATGTTTGCCAGCTGGTGGTCGGGTGGAAGAGCTAGTAGTGTCGTGGTGTGGAAGATGGCTCCCCTTTGTCTTTTATGGTGCCTTTGGAAGGAGAGGAATGCGAGATGTTTCGAGGACTTGTCGAGGAACCTTGAGGACCTTGTTCAGTTCTTTTTGTACACTCTCTTCACTTGGACTGCAAGCTGGCTTGCTCCTTTAGTGATTAATTTTTCTGATTCTCTCTTTATGTTCTCTCCTTCTTTCTCCCCTACTTAGTTGCTCTCTTATATACTCCCTGTGTACTAGGGTTGCGCCCCTCTGCGCTCTTTTAATGCATTATTACTTATCAAAAAACAAATGGGGTCTCTTCCAACCAGCCAACCATCTTTCCATTTTTGCTACAATGCCACTCAATATTGAAGTAGAGTTATATGGTGCACCTAGGACTGTAAATGAATAGAGCCACTCACAAACGGGCTTGAGCTCGGATTAGGATTGGTTCATTTATTAAATGACCAAAGCTTAAACAAAAGTTTAGGTTCGTTTATTAAATAAGCCGAACTCGTATAAATTCAGCTCAGCTTGTATAACTTTTTTTTGATAGGTAAACAAATAAATATTATAAAAAGCGTAGGCACCCCTAAGCATATAGGAAGTATACAAAAAGGACACCAAAAAAGAAATCGAAAGAGCAAAAACAAAAGAAAGAAGGAAAAACACCCACAGAAATCCAAAAACAGGAGAAACCCCAAAAGCCCCAACAAAAACCAATTCCCAAAACCTTAGGCTAAATTACATCGCAGCAAGAGTCCTCTTGCCTCTGTCCCAGCTAGAACCAACATTCCTTGCATCAAAGTTGATCGAGCCCTCATGTATAACTTCAATTTTTTTTATATAATATTATTTTTTTTAACATTGTAATGAAAACATGTCACGTGTTTAAAAAGATAAAAATGAATTATCTTCATAATGTAATAGATATAAATTGAATTATTGTAATTGTGAGTCTTGATATAGATAAATGTGTATTTGAGTGGGTTAATGTGTATGTATATATATGTGTTGTTTGTGTTTGTGTGTGTGAGTGTAATGAATGTATATAGATTTTGTAAGATAAACATATAACTCAATATTAGATTATTTAAAATTCAGGTTAATTTACCCAAATACTTAAATAATTAGTATGAATTTACAAAAAAAAAAAAAAAATCATGACATTTACTTCATATATGGAATGAATAAGTTAATTGAGTAAATCGTAAACAAGTTCAGATGAACAGAGCTTAAAAAGATTATCTAGCTTAGTGATAAACTCGGCTTGATTACAACTCTAGGTGCACCCAAAGAAGACCCAAATATTTCATTGTTAACAAAGCCACCCTACACCCCATAATACTTGCCAAACTTTCCAAATCTTCCATCTCACCAACTAGAATTATCTTTGAGTTCGATAAATTAATCTTTAACCCCGATACCACTTTTAAGGCATAAAAATAGACATTGCAGATTACGAAGATGTCCAAAATTAGCCTTGCAAAAGATCAACATGTCATCCACAAATAAAAGATGAGACAACCAGTTCTGCATCATTTCTTGACTCCACTGAAAAACCAAATAAAATCCACTAGTTCACCGGAGCTGACAATCATCCTACTTAGAGACTCCATAACAACTACAAAAAGTAGTCGAATGGTAAAGATAGTCCATTTTTTGATCCCCAGGATTTTCAATTTCATTCCTATTATAGGCATAAACATTTCAAGTACAATAATAAGATTAACCAACAACATAGGAGAATTGACCAGTAAGGAAACAAATATGACCCTAGATCCTTGGCAGTCATCTGTAATTGAATGGCAAGCATTCACAACCAGATATTCTCGCAATCTCATAAAATAAACCATGAAACATAATAACAATTCATAAGAATCATAAACTGAAGTTGGACTTTAGCACACTAGACAACAAGATCATTTCACACCCGATAAACCAACCCATTATTCAGATATTGAAACTAACAAATTTTTGAAGCACTAGGGTAAAAGAAACAAATCAAACATAATAATTAATGCTCAAGAAGAATAAAAAGCCTACTTTTCAGTCAAATTTAGACGTACCAAGTTCCTATCACACGAAATTTCAACCTCACATAAGAAAAAGAAACACAAAACCCAGATCCCCAACTCAGTAAATCTCGGCAAATAAAACATTTCGTGACCGCAACAAGCAAATCCCAAAAACACAAACCTACGCACGCATACTCAAAAACAGTATTCACAACCATGTTGAAGGCATCAACATCCACGAAAATAACCACATAGTCTACAATAACATTAAGCGCAATACAAATTCAGTCAAATTTTTACAAAATATAACAAGTATAATGCACCATACACATATCGAATTCTCATAATAAGCAGTCATCAACAACCTGATCATTGATTCAATCGATTAACCTCTGGCCTTAAGCTCAGCGAGGCGCCTAGAGAGGTCGTCCTCGTCGACCTTCTCGGCCTCCTTGGTGGGCACCGCATGTGCGGCCGGCTGCGGCAGCCCGACAGAGACCTCAAGGCCGTAGTCGTCAGCGACCTGCTGCATGAGGCTGTTGACCTCGCCCTCGGGCGTAGAGAGCGAGGTGGAGCCGGCCATGGCGCTCTCCATGAACTCGGCCTGGACCTCCATGTTGACGAACTGCTTCTCGAACTGGTCCATGGTCTCGGACATCTTCTGGAGGTTGCCGGTAGCGAGCGTAGACTCGAGGGACTTGACGATGTTGCCCATGGACTTGTTGATAGTCGTCATCTTGGCCTGCGTGTCTAGACGCGCGACCACCGCGTCGAGGCGAGACGAGAGGCGCAGGTAGTTCATCTGCTCAGTGCGCTTCCGGATCGCGTTCTCCGCGTAGATTCGAGCGCCATCTATGTTTCCCTTTTCCATCGCCTTCTTTATCTTCAGCTTCTCCGATTTCTCCTCCTTCTCGCATTTCTTCGCCTGGCGTTGCAGAGACTTGGCTGTGAATTTCAACTCCATGATCTGATTCAAGAGCTTCTCCGTGTTTCCCATGGTCGGTGATCGGAGCCCCGAATTTCAAATTTCGAATTGTAGGGTTTTCAGAGAGAGAGAGAGAGAAAAAGAAAGAGGAATCGATTTGATCGGGAGAAATAGTGGGCAGACGACGGGGTCGATTTGTTGGACCAATAATCACCGCGTTACTTACTTGTGGTGGGTCCCAACTGACCGTGTAGAGTGGGACCAAGATCCCTGAGAATTCTAGATTATGGAATTCACGGTCAGGATTTTTTGAAAGATATCCAACGCCTATTGTGATGCTACTTGTCCTACTAAATAAATAATAATAAAATATTATTTAACTTTTTTTAAAAAAATAAAAACAAAATAATAAAAATATATAATTTTTTTAATGATTATTTGGCCCAAGCCACCCAAAGGGCCTTCAGCTACCACGGCCACCCCCAAGGCCAAAAGTAAAAAAAAAAAAAATTAAAAAAAAAAAGGGTTTGGCGGCCGATTTGGGGTGGTCGAATCCATCTCATGGAGGTGGCTCCCCCAAGAGCCAAAAGTCCAAAAAAGAATTTAAAAAAAAAAAAAGGGTTTGGCCCTCGGAGGTGGCCAAACCATCCTCAAGAGTCATTGTTTGGCCATGCCATCCCAGACCGGCCGGTTTGGTCACCCCACCCTCAAGGGCTAAAAGTCAAACAAAAAAAAATAAAAAAAGTTTTGTCCTTAGGGGTGGCCAAACCACCTCCAAGGGCAACCCATGGCCCTTGAAGGTGGTTCGGCCACCTCCAAGGGCCAAAAGCAGTGGCCATCCATCTGTCTCTTTGTACTTTGGTCCTTCATTGAGCACCACCAACGACACAAAACCAACTCTCGCTCTCTTTCTCTCCAACAAAATTTTCTCTCTGCATGAAAATCACACAGCCGACTATCATTTCAATTTGTCGGCAACTCTCACCTAAACCAAAAACGGAGAGGAAGAAATTGAGAAAAGAAAAAAAAGCAATCTCTCTCACTAAGGGCCAAATAATAATAATAATAAAGTATATTTCTTTATTTTTTTGTTTTTTATTATTTTTTTAAAAGTTAAATAATATTGTTATTTATTTAGTATGACACGTGATCACGGCAGGCATTGGATCTCCTTCAAAAGATTTTGGCCATAAATTTCATAATCTAGAATTCCTACCTAATTTCAGAGGATCCTAGTCCCCGTGTAGAATGGGTGGGTCTTCAACAAAAGAGTAGTGAAGGGACACGCAAGATGATTATTGGCATTGGTCCAAGAGCATCTTTCAGCATTTTACATATATCAAAAAAGCATTTTTCTTTATTTTATTCAGAATGTTTTGAATTGTCGTAAAATATAAGGTGTTTGGTATTATCATTTAAAAAGTATTTAATTTAAAATAAAAATAAAAATATGCGAATTTCATAAGCAGGCAAGAGACTACTTATTTAAAAAGCACGAATTTAAACCAAAATCACGATTTTGCATAACAAATATTGGATAAAAAAATTATTTTTAACATGTTTTATCAAACACCTTTGCATTTTTAAAAAGTAGTAATTTCAAAAGTGCAATTTTTAAAATTGTACTTATTGAAACCGCAATCCTAAACGGACAGGTTTGAGATTTAAAAAAATACAATTTAAAAATAATGATTTTCAAATGTAAGATTTAAAAAAAAAAATGATTTTTAAATAGGTAGTTAAGCATTTTGAAAAATCGTTGTTTGACCTTTAAAATTGTGGTTTATTCTTTAATTTCTCAATTAAAATTTATAGACGATTGTCGCTAGAATTACACCTATGTCTTGCCAAAACAAAATTATACTTTTACGGTGTAATATCATAGGCAACACCTCATTCAATTATTTACTCAAAATGCATGTTTATTTCCGCTTATAAATACTTGCTCAACTATAAGGTTTACGCAGTATTTGTGGTTTGTCATGCTCTTTAAGAAGATCTTTAAGAAGAGAAGCCAAAGGTCCATTTTGCATGATCTATGTTTGATCAGAATAACTATACTTCAATTTGTAGCTCCCGATCTTGATTGATGATAGTATATGCACACCTGGTGACTTAATTTAGCTAACTTGGATTTGTCATTTTCACCTTTCATTACAATAACTTTGAAAACATTCAATGGACAACACCTTCGCATAGTTACCAGTTAACTGGACTGTATGGATTGCCAATAACCCTTCCAAAATGGTTCATGCCAATTTTTTGGGCGTTACAAGGTGATGGCCTGGTGGTTTGAGAATAAGAAAATCAAATTCGAAAAATGGTTTATAAAATTTAAAAATGGAAACCATTTTGCAAAACTAAATAGGTTATTTTGGTCAAACTGAAAATATTTTTGTTTTAACTATTATTTTTGATTGCAACAAATGCCGAAATATATGAAAAACATTTTTCATAAAATATTTTACTTCGAAAAAACAAACAACCTAAATCTATGCCTATGGTTAAATCCTCAATCTATGTTAAATTTCTCTCAATCTATGTGCTAGCACATTAGGATAGTGCTTCTTACCTTGCCTAATATCCTTCCTTTCCTTGATTTGAAAATATCACTAGTTACAAAAATTGTTGAATGAATGATGGATTATGATTATCTACAATTTTAAAGAAATAGTAGATTTTCAAATTACACAATTTTGGCTTTTTTTAAACATTGAAATACTTGAAAAATGCCATATATTATAAATGTGGTATGTTACAATTGAGAATTGAGTATATTTTCTTCATGTTTCTTGCTCTCTATGTTGTAAAAAAAGCTTTGAGACAAAATTTGTCTTTTGATTTTATGAAGAATGAGTGTCTCTATAAAAGTGAAGATGAATCATTTTGGGAGAAAAATTCTTTTTTATTATCTTGATAATGGACTTGGCTTACCTGCGGTACGGTAGTTTGGTCTACCGGCTAGGGTCGTTTCTAAGGGTTTTTTAACCCTTAGAAAGTTAATGTGAATTAAAAAAAAAAAAAAAATCCGTTTTGAATCCAAACGACATCGTGTGGCGCTTGGGAACAGTTTCATCGATGTAATCTCTTGCCTTTACCCTTCAACTTCGACTCTTCCTTCGCTGACAAATCAATGTCACTTCTGTTGGACCTCCTACAACACTCCATTTTGTCTATTAACTACTTCCTTTGATATTGAGCTAACGAAGGGTTCCCAACAGAGCTAGATTTATATAAAGAAGATGTTAGATATTTCCTTGCCTTTATGTAGTACGAAAATGTCCACAATAATTAGAAAGATTGAATCTTTAAAAACCCAGTAAAACAAATGCAGAAAATTTTGGGAAATTGAAACAAGGCTGTTATGAGACGCCCAATCCAAATGGGTTGGAGCTATGAAGCTTATCAGTACCTCTTATGATTCTATGAAGACTCTCATTGGGGTTCGAGAGGCAGAGTTGCTCTGTTCATTTTAAGGAGGCCCAACGAAAGTGACATTCATTTTTCTGTGGAGGAAGAGGAAAAGTTGGAGGCAAATCGGTCGAGGAAGAGACAAAGACGGCAGAGTATGGTGAGAAAAGAGAGAGATCGAGAAGAAGGTTTGGGTAAAAAAAAAAAAAAAAGAGTTAACAAAATTTTTTGACCCTTTTTTTTTTTTTTTTTTTTAATTCACGTTAACCTTCTAAAAACCCTTAGAAGCGATCCCAACCGGTAGACCAAACTACCACAGGTAAGCTAAGTCCCTTGATAAGATGCCACATTTGAAGGTAATATTTTTCAAGCGTTTTGAGGCTTAAAAATGGTCAAAACTACGTGAATCTACAATTTTAAGGAAATTGTAAGTAATCCTAGTCCATATGATAACTTAGGTATAATAGGATCTCCAAGAGATAGCTCAATCGATTGGGACCACGCCTAATTAAGCAGAAGTCGCTCATTCGAATTCCCCTTCACCTTTTGTGCGAACATGTCAAAAAAAAAAAAAAAAAAACTTAGGTATAATAGGAGAAAGCCAGACTTCTATGGAATTATTTCGTTGGATATATTAATGGGATATTAGAGTATGATGGGATGAGATTCCATCAAATTGATGGGCCTCATTTATTTTCACCTATATTAGTGTTTGAAGTAATTTAGAGCATTTAAGAGGTGATGAAGTGAATAATAGGGACATTTATTTTCACATTTATTGCTTTTGTTTTGAGAGAACAAAAAATAAAAGACAAGAACAAAAATGATATCAAACAAAGCCATAATGCTACTATGGCAATCAAGTATGTGACAACAAAGAGGCCTAGAAAACTGTGTATTGCGACCAATGGACTTGGAATATGAAGTTAAACGGTTGTTAGATAATTAATAACCTTGTATCATGTAACTGTCATCTCTCTTAGGTAATTACAACATTTTGACTAATTAAATGCCATCTTTCTCAAGTTTCATGTATAAAAATGTCAAGAGAATAGGCAAAGAACATTGATCATCATTTAAGAGAATGACTTTATTTACAATTTTCAGCATTCTTCACCTTCTCCTTACTCCTCCACCATTGCTTGTTAGAGCCAACGACAAGTTGATCCAAATGGAATGTCACAATGCCGAGGTACCAACGACTTGCATGCAGTGTGTAGAATCTGACCGACGCGCCGCAGCTGCTAATAGAGTAGGAATCGCCACTATTCTTGTAACTTGTCTAGAAAATCAGGCAAAGACATTAGCAGCCAACATGTCGGATTTAGCTTCCAGCTCCAAAGATCAAGCAATGAAGATTGTTTTTAAAGAGTGTTGCCGAGGGTATTCCTCTGCAGCAAAAGGGCTCTCTTCAGCGACCTCTTGTTTGAAGAATAAGAAGTACGAAGATGCTGAAAGGTTTGTGAATGAGGCACTTAAGTATGAGCTCACATGCCACTCAAAGATTGAAAGCTATAAAGAGGGAATCTCAGAAGATATTGTTCATGAAATGAAGATTTATGAACAACTTTCTGAGGCTGCAAATAGAATAGTTGAACGACTTTAATAATTATCACTTTCTTTGGGTTTCACCTCTCTCATGAGTCTTGATATAAAAAGATAAATAAAGAAAAAAAAAAAAAAAAAGCTCGTTTATGACATATAATTAATGGAACTTTCCCCTATGATTTTGATATTTGATTAACATAGGACACAGTTTATTCATGGGGATTTTGAATGGTAATTTCTTAGGATTTCTAGAAATTTTAAATGACTTTTGCTGGAAATGCAAATTCCCTTCTAGAGATGTGGGAATCCACATTTCCTTACCCTTAGACAAGTTTTCTTTCTTTAAAATAACAAAATGCCCACATTCCTTTTAATACACGCACAAAAAAAAAAAAAAAAAAAACCAATAAAACCTAATCCATTAAAAAAAGGGTAATACTAGAAGCCACACTTCTATCACACATTGATATCCCACCATACTAATGTATCACTGCCAATAAGCCATTGTTAAAAAAAAATTAAAAATTAAAAATTTAGGGCTGATTAGCATTAAGGGTGAAAAGGCGATTAACCCTACACCCTAACTATTTTTTAAATAATCCTAATAATTGCGGTTAGCGAATTTTACTAACCGCATTTTCACTCCTAATTGGCATTGCCATATCAACAGGAAACATGGTGAGATGGTGGTGGGTAGAACCATGGTTTATAGCATTACTCATTAAGAAAACTAACTTGTAACCTATGCAACCAATCTATGTTTTAAAGGTCTTCTTCTTTTTTCTTTCTTTTTTTAAAGATTTAATTTAAGTAAATAACAAAAGTAATTTACTTCATAATTATCCCTTTTCTATCTAAATTTCTATAAAATTAAACTATGATAAATTATTTGCATATAATATGTTCCGTTCATTAAATCTTTCATATGATACTAGGTAATCATGAAATGCTTTGAGATATGTTTGTTTCGATTTTAAGGTACCAATTTTTTATTTTATTTTATTTATTTATTTATTTATTTTAAAAAAGCCATGATATGATTGCAGTTTTCTTCTGCCCTTTGTAAAGGTAGTTTTATGTTTCTTTTTTTTAACCATTATTAAAAAAAAAAAAAAAAAAAAAAAAAAGAA
This sequence comes from Corylus avellana, assembly GCF_901000735.1. Classification (NCBI taxonomy): domain Eukaryota; kingdom Viridiplantae; phylum Streptophyta; class Magnoliopsida; order Fagales; family Betulaceae; genus Corylus; species Corylus avellana. The sequence continues at coordinate 8,116,487 of NC_081543.1, forward strand.
CAACGACAAGAACAGTCTAATAATTTAGCCATTCACACAACACTATTTTGCAAGGTCAACATTGCCACTTGTCATGCTATCAAAAATTGAATTAAACATTTTGTTGGGAAAATTCTCAACAATGTAATAGTATTAACTTTTTCCCATGAAAAGTCGACTTGGCTATTGTTTGGACAGTTGTCACTCCCAGAGATTAGCAGGCGAAGCAGTGTACAAAAACAAAAATTCAGCCACGGTAGGCTGCAGTCTCCTTCACTCTTGAACAACCCCGGCCAAATAACACATATACCCATCAAAATCCTCCATCCATTAGGTGTAATTTGAGAAAGGGCCAATTTATGGGTATCCAAAATCTCTCTTACCGTCTGAGGAACTAGCAAACGGAAACCGGCCAAAAGAATGGGCAGGGTTAAACATATCTCTCCCCCTCCCTTTACTCCATTAGCCCCTTCGCCAATGGAGGGTGGCCTAAGCTGCACACTGGCGAAAAGTGAAAAAGTAACCTTCGCCCTATCCAGAGCAAAAGCCCTCGCTGTGGACCGCTAAGCATCACCACTGAACTCCATTCCACAAACAAGAAAGAAGACAAGAAAACTCACCGATGGCTCTGAACACCAATGCTTTCACAACAACAAATGGCAACAAGACTCCGTACAAACAAGAAATCGCCAAAATCTTCTCAAAATATACCCTAGAGCGCTACGTGTTAGTGACAGAAAAACCATACGGGTCTCAAAAACCCAAAAGGCACGTTTCAAATACAATGTCGCTTAAACCCAAGTTACCCAACCATCACATCATATCCACCGAGAAATGCATCCTTCAAAGCCATCAAAAGAAGACGGGTTAGAAATTAGTTTTCTACCCAGCAGAGAACGTTCCCATATTTCTGGCTGAACATTCGGCTTCGAGTCTAAACATTCACTTTGTTTGGCAGAACGTTTGTTGGCCAAGCAAGAACTCTATTTTGGACATTTTTAAGACTAGGATTCGTTGTAGCTCTAACTTAAGACTAATAATAAGTCTCTTCTCAGATTTTGAGATTGTGGAGCCTTAAGAGAATTTAATGGAGGAGCCTTACGACTCGGATAAGTACAAACTCACATGAATACTTCTTGTTACTTTTTCTGTATTACACGACTATTTTATACATATTAAACATACATATTTAAAACTCTCATTAAATACGTTTTGGACTACTCTGAACTCTATTTTGTGAAAATGTATGTTGATTAACAAGATAATCAAATGATGAGACTTGTAAAAGTATGCATGTAAAAGACGGATAAGATTAATTACATCGTATGACATGGTACATCGGTAAGTACGGGATGATGGTCATGGGCTTACTATACAGGTTAACACTATAGTCAAATGCGTGTGTGTTTATATGGGTCTTGATCCAATGGTTTTTCGTGACCAGGACAACCATGTTTAATTGGTTGTCGCTACATGAAATACATCATTAGTAGCATGGGCCACCCGAGGTTGGATTCGGACGGGTTGTTAGTGATGGACAATAGCGTGTAATATTCAAGGCACCGGTATTGTATTACAGGTCACTTGGGACTACAACAACCTTGTTGGGAAGCATCCAGTTATTGTGGAGGACTTGATCCCAATTATGCTTAAGGACTTATTACGAGATTAGACGGGTGCTTATGGTAACTAGTACTTTTGGGTGATGCGGTAGACTTAAGAGTTTTGATGCATGCTTGTATATTAAGGTATAGCATTGATCCTTTGTAACGATGATACATAATGATTTCAGTTACTATGATGATCATTGGTAGATACTCTGGTTGTAATAATTAATGTTTATAGAATGTTAACGTTTCCAATTCTTAGTATCCTTTCTTTTGAGGAGTAGAGATCCTTGACTCTTATACCTTGGGGGATAAGGCTAAGAGACGAACCGTGAAGTTAATTAATTTTTGGGGCGTTTCAGCATGGGAGGGGGGGATTTATAGGATTGGAAAAGCTTAGAGCACTACTGTGACAGTCCTAAAAAGCATCGAACATTTAGTGTATTGTTTGCACAGTGTTTCGGTGTTGCAGGTGTACGTCTGGGCATTACCCAACGGGTCAAAATTGGTCAACGAACGTTCAGTGTAGTCCCCTATCGAACATTCAGTGTACTGTTTTACCCAACGGTTTCTTGGTTTAGGGCCGAAAGTTCGGTGGCCTTTCTGCCGAACGTTTGGTCAGAATCGAAAAACCCCCCAAAACTCCTCCCAACGGCTTCTAATGACCCAAGAAACCTTACTAACCTTCCGACTAAGCTAATCACAACCTAGTAATTACCCGGGGCACTACAAAGAGAATGTAATGTTTTTAAATAGCTTATTCAGTTATTCATGTAGCCATGTTACATAATTCATATGGCATATATTTAGTATTAATAACTGATGTGGTCCTTTTAAAGCAAAAATAATCAATAATAAAATTACCACTCTCAATATGACGAATCTTTGTAGGATATGGCTATATTGAGGGTGTCAAACCTCAAGGACTGCGTAAGAATCATTATCAAGTTTTTCAAGATTAAAAGTAACTTAAGAAAATAGTTGTTTGATTTTGGTTGAAACTAACATGCATAAAATAAACATAAAAGCGAATAAAACTAAAATAGATAGAGTAGGGTATTGACTTCATCGCTATCCACACATCAATGGTTAATCATATTTAATCAGAGAAATTCATTCTATGTATGATAAAAATAAACAAGAAAATATTGTTATTAAGGAATAAGTATAATCCATCTTCGGTATGCATGGACTGTTCACCTAACAACTAAGATGTGGTATGATCCATCTTCCCTAGGTATGTATTATCTAATTCCTTAATAGGCTACATACAATCAAGAGATAAGTATAAACTATCTTCGATTGGCACAAACCGTCTACCTAAATTACACTAAACTAGGGTATAGTACGATCGGTCTTCCCTAGGCATGTCCTATCTAACTCTCTTGATCATATGTCAATTAAAACCGTTGTATAATCATCATCCCCATAATCATAAAAAAAAAAAAAAAAAAAAGAGAATGATTTGAGTTTAATAAAGGTAAAAGGCTTTTTAAGACAATGGAAGAATTTCACTAATATTGAGTTGAAATTAAGAACGATTGCATTACAACATTAAGAACAATATCAAATAGTAGCAATCCTCTAGATTATACAACCAATATGCATAAACTGAAAATCTCTAATTTAAGATACAATCAAACCATTGTACTTGGATAGGGTTACATCAATACCCCACGAGAGATTTAACCGCTCATGATTCTACTAATATGGCCTATTGCCATGATTTACTTCCCTTCAACTCTTCAAGCCTCCAAGAAGTATTTTCTGAATTTTTGCTCTAGCTAGCATTGCATTTTCTTCAATGGTTAGAGGCCTATTTATAGGGAACAGGAGAACCTTAAAAACCCTAGAAGTCCTAGAAAAATCATAGACAGTCTCTCCTAGTTGGACTAGGAGACTGAAAACCTTTTCCAAGGTGGATTTGGAGTTCTGACGTGTTCTGGAAGCCCGTGTGCACTCGAGCCCAAGGGAGGTGCGCTTGAGCTTAGCTGATGGGGCGCTCGAGCGCAAGTGCGCTTGAGCCCTTCTGCTAGTGCTCGATCCTATGTCTGCCGTAATGCTTCCAAAGTACTTCTTAAGCCCAAAATCAATAGTATTTCTTGTATCCTTCCTAAGAACCTAAAAACAGTAAAACAAAACAAAATCAAACAAATAACAATGCTAAGGAACTAACATATGCGAGTTAAGGGGCTTGAATGTACAACATTCGGTGCTTATCAATAATAAAATTTGTCGCATATACTTAATAAATTAATAGCATATAACATATAGTGTTATTAAGTTAATATGTTAAATTGTTAATACTTAACACCATTAACAATGTTAGTTGATTTCATAAATAAAAAATAAGCAATGTAAAAATTAATAAAGCATTAATAAATTAGTTGCTCAGTGTATACCATATATATAATAATAATATACTAACTCTCTAAGTTACTAACCAGTAGTCTAGTAATCTAATAGTTTTTTTAGTTTTTTTTTTTTTTTTTTTTTTTTTTAAAAAAAAAGAAGTAGTCTAGTAGTATTAGTTATTAGTTAATGACAGCGGCCCATTGTCTCTCGAAATTGGCTTTGGTTGATTTCTCTAATGACGTGTGGTTGGAAGACACACCAGGCTGTATTTGGGACATTGTTAATTTAAAACGTAATGCTCTTTCTATTTAGAGTTTTATACTCTGGATGTATTTTTCAAGTTTAAGTAGTGAAGATCGAATTATCTCAAAAATAAAAAACTTGCATAGGTTCATTCCTTAATATTGTTATCTTTTTTATTTTATTTTATGTTGTTTTAGTGTTTTGAGTCTCATAATTAATATATCACTAAGACACTAACAACTAACATAGTCCATAGACATACTTACATATTAAATTTCTAATTAATATATCATATATCAAATATGTAATAATTTCTAATCAAGTTTGTATATAATGTTTGTAATAATCCCTAATTAAGTTTGTAATAAGTTCTAATCATATATCATATATGTAATAATTAATATGTTAAATTGTAATAGCTTGTATATGATGTCACACACTAATAACTAGCAAGAAGTAACATAGTTAGTAATTAGTATTTAACTAGTTACATATTAACTAGCTTTCTAATTACTTATATTCTATATTCATATTCCTATGTTATCTAATTTAGTATATATTAACTAAGTTATTAAATTATAAAATTAAGTTAGAATATAATGTTATACACTTAATTAATATAAGTTTGTATAATTGTATACACTAACAAGTAACATAGTCCATAAACATAGTTACATATTAAATTTCTAATTAATACATCATATATTATATATGTAATAATTTCTATACTTATATGATTGTATCATTATGGGTCAATGTTAATTGTTAAATTATATGATCCTATGATAATGACACATGATTATAATTTATAAAAAACATATATGAATGACATCACATTGTTGGGTGAGCGGGTCGAGCGATAAACGGGTTATGCTCGCGAGCCCTAAACGAGCCGGGAGAGCCAGGCAATAAATGGGTCGAGCTCATGAGTCCTAAACAAGCCAAGCAATTCAATTCTTAAATGAGTCGAACTCGTGAGCCCTAAACGAGTCAAGAGATTCGATCCTTAAACGAGTCGAACTCATGAGCCCCCGTCGAATTCAAACAAGCGAGCCAAATATATATTACTAACTAATCAAGCGGATTTCAATAATAACAATCAAGCTTGTGCAATATTAAGCTTAATTGAACGAACTATCTAATGTATCGACTCATTTATAACCTATGTTTGAGGCGTGGCATTTTTTGTACACATTTGACGCAAGTGAATTTGACTTGTTTATTTATATATTTATATATTTAGCCTCCAGACATAAAGATAAGACAACAATTCCCAGAAAAATAATAATATAAAATTGAATTAATATTTAAATAAATAAAAAAAACTCGACTGAATTTCTCGCCGAAGCCCTTAGAATTTGTCGTGCCGGCCCTGAAAGGAAGAACACGGAGGCCCAGATTTCCCTTCTTTTGAATAGAACAAAACAATCAGTCAAGTTTGCACGAATACAATCACGATCTCAAACTTTCTCTCCACATTTTATCAAAAACCAAACGGAGATTGTGACAAGAGGGGCAATGAGTTCCGTTCATGTTTGCCTCAACAATCCACTATCCCCGTCGAGGACCCTCCGCCGCTCGTTCAGTCTACACAGAGAAACGCCATCGTTGCTCGGAATCGGCAACGGGCGCAGGACGTTGCACGCGATCGCATGTCTGAACGTGGAGGTGGAAGCAACGGATAGTAATGCGGGGAAGCCTGGGCTTCTGAAGAGCAAGGAGGTGATGGAGACGGAGGCCAGGGTTCTGGTGGGGACGTACGCGAGAGCACCGGTTGTGCTTGCCAGTGGCAAGGGCTGTAAATTGTACGACGTCGAGGGGCGAGAGTATCTGGACATGAGTGCCGGGATCGCGGTGAATGCGCTAGGGCATGGGGATGAGGATTGGTTGAAGGCCGTGGTTGAGCAGGCCACTACCCTCACTCATGTCAGCAATATGTATTATTCCCTCCCTCAGGTTCGTGCATTTCTTACACTTTATTTATTTATTTTTGTTGTAATGTTTGCTTTGCTTGGTTGAGGAACTAAATCCTCGTATGGTTGCTTATTTAATTATTAGAATGGTACTAAATATTTTGAATCAGGTGAAACTAATCGAATCCAAATTTAGTTCACCTCAGTCATGGATGTGTTCTAAGTGCTTTCAACTTAATCAACTTAACATTAAGGGTTAGCTCAATTAGCTAGAGAGTAATACTTGATGGAGCGGAATTCACTACTTCAAAACTCTCATTTCCCCATCCTATTGGGGCCAATTAAATGCTTTCAACTCATGAATGTGATCTACATAAATCATATTGCATGACGGGTAATGTATTATTATTATTTTTTAATTAATCCAATCTCATAAAGAAGCGCAGAGGGGTTTAACAAAAGTACACATCAAGAAATTCTAAGAAAAACGAAAACAATTATAAGCAACCATCCAATCATAAAGAGACTTGAACGTAAAGGGTTTTAAGTTTGTCACCGTTCTCTCAGTCTTCGAAGTTTCAAGCACCGTGTTATCTCTGAATACACCATATTAAGCAGAGTGGAATCATCTTTCAAATTTTTATATTGCCATGTCTTCCAAACTGTCATCTCCAACAAGCCAACAACTCCACTACCCATTGAGGTATGACCCACTCTATCCCGAATAGATGGAAGATCGATCCCATAAGTCTCTTGCTACTTCACAATAGAGCAATAGATGATGAATGGTTATCCCGCTCTTATAGTGAGAGTCTGCCCTAAAGCTACTGTTCAGGCAAAGAATATCACTCTCGAAGGACCCGTATTCCTTCAAATGCTCTTCCAAGGAAAGGGGGTGCCATCGGGGCATTGTTATGATAAAAGTGATGTTCCACTCAAAAGTGTCGTTAGAAAACTGCAAGTGATCTGCCACTGAAGCCATCTTGAAGTGAGTGTATTAAACTACTCTGGAAAAGCTGCCTTCAAAGTCTGATCCCCGCACCACACATCATGCCAAAATATGATCTTAGAATCATCACCCACCTCAAATCTAATAAATAATTCCCCCACCCCTCCTAATATTGTGTAATGTTTTATTTATTATAGGGGTGCAAATATCTACTTGGCTCTTGCCATTGCTTATTGGAAAGAAATGCTAGTTGGGTGTTTGTCCAAAACATTTTTAAACAATAGAGGGGTGAAGTGTTGTATTAATCAAAAGAGGAAGGGAGGAGAGTAGAAAAGGAAAGAAAAAAAAAAAAGTGAAAGAGAAGGAAAAAAATATGTGAGAAATGTCTTCTTTACATTATAAAATTATTCCCTATGTTTCAATCCTGCCTTTTCTCTACATGTTTCTCTGAAATTTATTACACTAACTATTTCTGACTTTGTTAAGAATTAATAATAAGATTTTGCCACAGGTGGAGCTTGCCAAGCGTCTAGTAGCTTCTTCTTTTGCTGATCGTGTGTTTTTCTCAAATTCTGGAACGGAAGCAAATGAGGCTGCTATTAAATTTTCCAGGAAGTTTCAAAGATACACACATCCCGATGCCAAAGAGCCTGCAACCGAGTTCATATCTTTCACTAATTCCTTCCATGGTCGGACCATGGGTGCTCTTGCTTTGACAAGCAAAGAGCATTACAGATCACCTTTTGAACCTGTCATGCCTGGAGTCACTTTTTTGGAGTATGGAAATATACAAGTTACAAAAGAATTGATTCAGCAAGGAAGAACTGCAGCAGTTTTTGTGGAACCTATCCAGGGTGAAGGGGGTATATACAGTGCAACAAAGGAGTTCTTACAATTTTTGCGTAGTGCTTGTGATGATGCTGGGACTTTGTTGGTCTTTGATGAGGTAATCATCTGTTAAATTGATTTATAGTTGCATTTTGATAAGAGTGACATGCATGCCCACAAAGTAAGTACTGTTTTGTGTTTTGGTTTTCTAAAACCTAATATTCGATATCAGAAAATAATTTCCACTTGAGCACTGATTATGTCGTCAAAAGTTCTATTATTAGCTTGTGTTGGGAATTTTAATGTCTAAATGACCGTCTTGTCTAGAGTCCGAAACGAAATTTTCGCTTTTCTTCCAATTTTCTTCCCAAAATACAAAACTCTGTATGCCCATCCAGTTCTCTTGTATTAGCTGGACTCTCAACTCTCAATGCTTGATTCTGAGATTAATGGCAAAACCTCACTGTTCATATCCGACCACATACTCTCTAGAACACCAAAAATTGAAGTAAGATTTAGGTTATTATTCCCTAGTAGCTGGTGATGCACTTTTCATATGTTAATTCTTTGTGGTTAATATGTTGTTATTTATACTTGTACGTATATATCTGTGTTTGGCATGGTGTTCTGTAAGATACATCAATAGTTGTTTCCCACTATTCATTCGACCTCTGAGCTTACGACCACCATCTTAGAAAGGGATCTAGCTAGACTCATGGGGTCTATCATTTGTCACATAGATTTCACATCACTGAGCTTTTCTATTATATACATCATCATCTTAACCAAATCATTAGTATTGTCATCGTTATTATTAGCATCACTTGAGCATGGTTTTTGGACCAAATTGCATCTTCCCACTGAAATAGGAGGTGGAGAATGAGGATATATGTTTAATCCCATATGAGTGCCTAAGTTGTTTTTACCAATCAAAAAATTATCATCACTCTTTTTTTTTTTTACATAGCATATCGTGGTTAATTTGTAGGTTCTTTGGGGTTCTTGCTAGTGCTTTAAAATTTAGGTAGAAAGAGGTTACACTCTGTTAGTAGAAACAGTCTACTACATTTGTTAGACTGTTGCTGTCTATTGGGAGGGATGATGTTAACTTTTGATGG
>NC_081543.1:8125578-8205019 GCF_901000735.1 Corylus avellana
AAGTAGTCTAGTAGTATTAGTTATTAGTTAATGACAGCGGCCCATTGTCTCTCGAAATTGGCTTTGGTTGATTTCTCTAATGACGTGTGGTTGGAAGACACACCAGGCTGTATTTGGGACATTGTTAATTTAAAACGTAATGCTCTTTCTATTTAGAGTTTTATACTCTGGATGTATTTTTCAAGTTTAAGTAGTGAAGATCGAATTATCTCAAAAATAAAAAACTTGCATAGGTTCATTCCTTAATATTGTTATCTTTTTTATTTTATTTTATGTTGTTTTAGTGTTTTGAGTCTCATAATTAATATATCACTAAGACACTAACAACTAACATAGTCCATAGACATACTTACATATTAAATTTCTAATTAATATATCATATATCAAATATGTAATAATTTCTAATCAAGTTTGTATATAATGTTTGTAATAATCCCTAATTAAGTTTGTAATAAGTTCTAATCATATATCATATATGTAATAATTAATATGTTAAATTGTAATAGCTTGTATATGATGTCACACACTAATAACTAGCAAGAAGTAACATAGTTAGTAATTAGTATTTAACTAGTTACATATTAACTAGCTTTCTAATTACTTATATTCTATATTCATATTCCTATGTTATCTAATTTAGTATATATTAACTAAGTTATTAAATTATAAAATTAAGTTAGAATATAATGTTATACACTTAATTAATATAAGTTTGTATAATTGTATACACTAACAAGTAACATAGTCCATAAACATAGTTACATATTAAATTTCTAATTAATACATCATATATTATATATGTAATAATTTCTATACTTATATGATTGTATCATTATGGGTCAATGTTAATTGTTAAATTATATGATCCTATGATAATGACACATGATTATAATTTATAAAAAACATATATGAATGACATCACATTGTTGGGTGAGCGGGTCGAGCGATAAACGGGTTATGCTCGCGAGCCCTAAACGAGCCGGGAGAGCCAGGCAATAAATGGGTCGAGCTCATGAGTCCTAAACAAGCCAAGCAATTCAATTCTTAAATGAGTCGAACTCGTGAGCCCTAAACGAGTCAAGAGATTCGATCCTTAAACGAGTCGAACTCATGAGCCCCCGTCGAATTCAAACAAGCGAGCCAAATATATATTACTAACTAATCAAGCGGATTTCAATAATAACAATCAAGCTTGTGCAATATTAAGCTTAATTGAACGAACTATCTAATGTATCGACTCATTTATAACCTATGTTTGAGGCGTGGCATTTTTTGTACACATTTGACGCAAGTGAATTTGACTTGTTTATTTATATATTTAGCCTCCAGACATAAAGATAATACAACAATTCCCAGAAAAAATATAATATAAAATTGAATTAATATTTAAATAAATAAAAAAACTCGACTGAATTTCTCGCCGAAGCCCTTAGAATTTGTCGTGCCGGCCCTGAAAGGAAGAACACGGAGGCCCAGATTTCCCTTCTTTTGAATAGAACAAAACAATCAGTCAAGTTTGCACGAATACAATCACGATCTCAAACTTTCTCTCCACATTTTATCAAAAACCAAACGGAGATTGTGACAAGAGGGGCAATGAGTTCCGTTCATGTTTGCCTCAACAATCCACTATCCCCGTCGAGGACCCTCCGCCGCTCGTTCAGTCTACACAGAGAAACGCCATCGTTGCTCGGAATCGGCAACGGGCGCAGGACGTTGCACGCGATCGCATGTCTGAACGTGGAGGTGGAAGCAACGGATAGTAATGCGGGGAAGCCTGGGCTTCTGAAGAGCAAGGAGGTGATGGAGACGGAGGCCAGGGTTCTGGTGGGGACGTACGCGAGAGCACCGGTTGTGCTTGCCAGTGGCAAGGGCTGTAAATTGTACGACGTCGAGGGGCGAGAGTATCTGGACATGAGTGCCGGGATCGCGGTGAATGCGCTAGGGCATGGGGATGAGGATTGGTTGAAGGCCGTGGTTGAGCAGGCCACTACCCTCACTCATGTCAGCAATATGTATTATTCCCTCCCTCAGGTTCGTGCATTTCTTACACTTTATTTATTTATTTTTGTTGTAATGTTTGCTTTGCTTGGTTGAGGAACTAAATCCTCGTATGGTTGCTTATTTAATTATTAGAATGGTACTAAATATTTTGAATCAGGTGAAACTAATCGAATCCAAATTTAGTTCACCTCAGTCATGGATGTGTTCTAAGTGCTTTCAACTTAATCAACTTAACATTAAGGGTTAGCTCAATTAGCTAGAGAGTAATACTTGATGGAGCGGAATTCACTAGTTCAAAACTCTCATTTCCCCATCCTATTGGGGCCAATTAAATGCTTTCAACTCATGAATGTGATCTACATAAATCATATTGCATGACGGGTAATGTATTTTTTTTTTTAATTAATCCAATCTCATAAAGAAGCGCAGAGGGGTTTAACAAAAGTACACATCAAGAAATTCTAAGAAAAACGAAAACAATTATAAGCAACCATCCAATCATAAAGAGACTTGAACGTAAAGGGTTTTAAGTTTGTCACCGTTCTCTCACAGTCTTCGAAGTTTCAAGCACCGTGTTATCTCTGAATACACCATATTAAGCAGAGTGGAATCATCTTCCAAATTTTTATATTGCCATGTCTTCCAAACTGTCATCTCCAACAAGCCAACAACTCCACTACCCATTGAGGTATGACCCACTTTATCCCGAATAGATGGAAGATCGATCCCATAAGTCTCTTGCTACTTCACAATAGAGCAATAGATGATGAATGGTTATCCCGCTCTTATAGTGAGAGTCTGCCTTAAAGCTACTGTTCAGGCAAAGAATATCACTCTTGAAGGGCCTGTATTCCTTCAAATGCTCTTCCAAGGAAAGGGGGTGCCATCGGGGCATTGTTATGATAAAAGTGATGTTCCACTCAAAAGTGTCGTTAGAAAACTGCAAGTGATCTGCCACTGAAGCCATCTAGAAGTGAGTGTATTAAACTACTCTGGAAAAGCTGCCTTCAAAGTCTGATCCCCGCACCACACATCATGCCAAAATATGATCTTAGAATCATCACCCACCTCAAATCTAATAAATAATTCCCCCACCCCTCCTAATGTTGTGTAATGTTTTATTTATTATAGGGGTGCAAATATCTACTTGGCTCTTGCCATTGCTTATTGGAAAGAAATGCTAGTTGGGTGTTTGTCCAAAACATTTTTAAACGATAGAGGGGCGAAGTGTTGTATTAATCAAAAGAGGAAGGGAGGAGAGTAGAAAAGGAAAGAAAAAAAAAAAAAAAAGTGAAAGAGAAGGAAGAAAATATGTGAGAAATGTCTTCTTTACATTATAAAATTATTCCCTATGTTTCAATCCTGCCTTTTCTCTACATGTTTCTCTGAAATTTATTACACTAACTATTTCTGACTTTGTTAAGAATTAATAATAAGATTTTGCCACAGGTAGAGCTTGCCAAGCGTCTAGTAGCTTCTTCTTTTGCTGATCGTGTGTTTTTCTCAAATTCTGGAACGGAAGCAAATGAGGCTGCTATTAAATTTTCCAGGAAGTTTCAAAGATACACACATCCCGATGCCAAAGAGCCTGCAACCGAGTTCATATCTTTCACTAATTCCTTCCATGGTCGGACCATGGGTGCTCTTGCTTTGACAAGCAAAGAGCATTACAGATCACCTTTTGAACCTGTCATGCCTGGAGTCACTTTTTTGGAGTATGGAAATATACAAGTTACAAAAGAATTGATTCAGCAAGGAAGAACTGCAGCAGTTTTTGTGGAACCTATCCAGGGTGAAGGGGGTATATACAGTGCAACAAAGGAGTTCTTACAATTTTTGCGTAGTGCTTGTGATGATGCTGGGACTTTGTTGGTCTTTGATGAGGTAATCATCTGTTAAATTGATTTATAGTTGCATTTTGATAAGAGTGACATGCATGCCCACAAAGTAAGTACTGTTTTGTGTTTTGGTTTTCTAAAACCTAATATTCGATATCAGAAAATAATTTCCACTTGAGCACTGATTATGTCGTCAAAAGTTCTATTATTAGCTTGTGTTGGGAATTTTAATGTCTAAATGACCGTCTTGTCTAGAGTCCGAAACGAAATTTTCGCTTTTCTTCCAATTTTCTTCCCAAAATACAAAACTCTGTATGCCCATCCAGTTCTCTTGTATTAGCTGGACTCTCAACTCTCAATGCTTGATTCTGAGATTAATGGCAAAACCTCACTGTTCATATCCGACCACATACTCTCTAGAACACCAAAAATTGAAGTAAGATTTAGGTTATTATTCCCTAGTAGCTGGTGATGCACTTTTCATATGTTAATTCTTTGTGGTTAATATGTTGTTATTTATACTTGTACGTATATATCTGTGTTTGGCATGGTGTTCTGTAAGATACATCAATAGTTGTTTCCCACTATTCATTCGACCCCTGTGCTTACGACCACCATCTTAGAAAGGGATCTAGCTAGACTCATGGGGTCTATCATTTGTCACATAGATTTCACATCACTGAGCTTTTCTATTATATACATCATCATCTTAACCAAATCATTAGTATTGTCATCGTTATTATTAGCATCACTTGAGCATGGTTTTTGGACCAAATTGCATCTTCCCACTGAAATAGGAGGTGGAGAATGAGGATATATGTTTAATCCCATATGAGTGCCTAAGTTGTTTTTACCAATCAAAAAATTATCATCACTCTTTTTTTTTTTTACATAGCATATCGTGGTTAATTTGTAGGTTCTTTGGGGTTCTTGCTAGTGCTTTAAAATTTAGGTAGAAAGAGGTTACACTCTGTTAGTAGAAACAGTCTACTACATTTGTTAGACTGTTGCTGTCTATTGGGAGGGATGATGTTAACTTTTGATGGAGCTACTTACACTTTTTGAGCACTGACTGGAATTCTATAGTTTTTTGATGCTTGATCTTCTTGGTTGATATCATTTGTATAGAGGTTGTTGTGTCCTTTGGTTACCTTTGAGGAACTATATCTATTTCTCAAACTTTTCCTCAAAATTTCTATTGCCAATTAGTATATAGAGGTATATTACTTTTAGTCTATTGCTTGAATGGTCGATTATGTTTTTTAGTGGTGAAGGTCAAAGGCTTTGAAAGCTCTTTCAGGGGAGTTATGCTGAAGCACCATTATGCCATCTTGTGGCACAAAGGAAGTTTATCTCAGCTTTGGATTGCTATGGCTTCTCTACTGAGAAATTTTGGAACATGCAACAGTTACAGTATTTGTCTAGTACATCTACATGGTACATATTCATTTGATTCTTGTAGGACAACCATTACCTACTGTTGGTCCTACCAAAGCATGGCCTAGGAGGAGATATGACTTTCACACAAATGGTGTCAACATCCAAAAGTGCCTAAAAGATGCAACACAACAAGAAAAAAGTACCAACCAATGGAGAACAAATATTCCAGGAGCACCTAGAGTCCGCCTACATGTCAAAGCATAAATGGAAAGACCTAATGAATCTTTACAACCATCAAGTATTGATATATTTTATTTTTCACCTATAATATCCTTATTTGCAAAAGTGCTGAAGAAAAAATAATATCTACTATTTGCTAGCAAGGATGCTTCTGGCTTGAGAATTTTACTTTCATTTTCTTGCACATTTCTTGTCCATCTCTGTACAAGAGATGTGCAAATTCACCATTGAATTTATGAGACCTACATGTAGGTCCCATAGATTCAATGGTAGATATGCAAAATTGATGGACAAGAGATGTACAAGAGAATGACACCAAACACATCTCTCTATCTTAGCTATACCACAGTGCATCCATATGGTCTATTGATGGCATAAACAACTTTCTGCCAGCAAGATGAGTGACTCGAGGGAAAAAGGTTTTAGCTGCTGAATTTGTTGTTATATCCAATTTTTGGCAATTTGAATATTTTCTCTAGTGGGGTCCATTGTCGACATCTGATGGAGACAACTACTATGTGGTACTGACCTTTGTTGTGAATGTTAAGTAAGCAGTTTTATTACCAAAAAGAAGAAGCAGAGCCCAAATTACAAAACATGGTTTAGCAGACTCCATCCCTTCTCTAAAAAGAAAAACATAATGGAAGGACAATACAATGGAATCAAAGATACTCAGCTAATACTGGAATTTCTGAGCTGATGTGATAATGCAGACAAATCTCTCTGCAGCTAGGAAACATGACTCTGTTTGAAGCTAAAACTCTTTTGCAATTTCCCATTCTACTTCTTGGATCACTGCCCATGGCTTTTGCATTCTCTTTTAAATAGTATAAAGAAGTGCTATGCTTCCCTTTTCTTTCTTTTTTTTTCTTTTTTTTTTTTAAGTTGGTTCTCAAATGATGTGTCACCATTGCATGAGATTTATTATTTAGGAAAATGCATTACCAATTCATGGGATGGTGACCCATATTTGGAAACCAACTTTTGGAGAAATTTTTTGGGAAGTGTAGTGTTTCTCATATATGTGTGTGCGCGCGCGTGTTGGAGTTAGGTCAAAATCCTTATCTGCTGATTCATGTCTCAATTTTTGACATCTGGTCCAGGTTTTCATTAACCAAAATTTAATGTAGGCTAATTTTTCTATATATTTAGGGTTTTTGAACATTCATATCCTTAAAACAAGATAATCTGGGCTGAATTGTAGCTGAAATGAAATGCGTTTGGGAATTTTACCTCATGTCTGTAGTTCCGTGGTAAGGTGTTAAAAATGGTTTTTTTTTTTTTTTTTCTTTTCTTTACGCTGTACATTTTCGGAAGCTAGTACTAATATTCTTTCTTTTGATGACATCTGGGGATCCATGATATCAGTGAGACTAGTCTGTTTCATATCTTGTTCACACAAACACAGAAAAGTATCATACTCGCATTGTAGTATTGTACAGTCTGTCCTCTCTGATAGACTTGTTTTTTTTTTCTCTCTCATTTTACAGGTACAATGTGGATTAGGTCGAACTGGATACCTCTGGGCCCATGAAGCCTATGGTGTATTCCCAGATATAATGACACTTGCCAAGCCTCTTGCCGGAGGGCTACCCATTGGAGCTGTATTAGTGACAGAAAGAGTTGCTTCTGCCATGAATTATGGAGATCATGGGAGCACATTTGCTGGTGGGCCTCTTGTCTGTAATGCTGCTCTTGCTGTAGTAGATAAAATCTCAAATCCTAGTTTCTTAGCCAGTGTCTCTAAGAAGGGCCTTTACTTGAAAGAAATTTTAAAGCAGAAGATTGGAGGAAGCTCACATGTGAGAGAAATACGTGGACTGGGGCTTATTATCGGAATCGAGTTGGATGTATCTGCCAGCCCCCTTGTTGATGCATGCCGAAATGCTGGCCTTCTTGTATTAACAGCTGGAAAAGGAAATGTTGTTAGGCTTGTGCCTCCATTGATCATAACAGAGCAGGAGCTTGATCATGCAGCTGAAATTTTGTACCAGGCTTTGCCGGTACTTGATCAGCACAATTCAGACTAGAAAAAAAGAAAGATGGATTGTTTGGTTGTATTATTAGGTAATGAATGACGCTTGCATAAGAAAATATGTGGCCGCTTGCCTTCAATAAATTATGCTACTGTACTTCCTCCTTCCGCACCGGCCACGAGATGGAGTAAAAGTTTTATACTTATAAGCGCTCTGCCTCTTCTTTCGAGCGCTAATTGTTTCAAAGTTGTGGGTTGGTGGGTCTTGTATATTTACTGCCCTTCTCTCTCTCTCTCTCTCTCTCTCTCTCTCTTATTCAGCTTGCTTATATAGAACTGTTGGTTCATATATATATATTGAAATTTTGTGGAGAAAGAGAGATTATACAATAAATTAGAATGTGAAGAGATTATAATCCTATAAACAACATAAAAATACTCAAAATTGTTCGGATGGCAATGATGACCGGGCGAAAGATCCAGGATTCGGGCGTAACCAACAAATGAGTTAATGATCCAATCTTCTGTTCGTTATGAGCTAAATGTAACGCTGCAACAACTTAATGTGTAATCATGGGTTCCGTTTAACAGTTTTGAGTGTTAATGTCCTGCCCACAAATGGGGCTTATATTAGTTCCAATAATAGATGCATGTCCCATAATTGGTGTTCCATACTTACAAATGGCAAGTAGCTTGCTTTCGATTATACGAGCTCGGTTGCTGTCACAAGCTCGGTAAGAGATCTTTTCGGAGCTAGTATTTCGTATTTTTTACTTGCGATGTCTAAGGGTTGTAATATCCAACGATGCCTTTGGCAATACTTTCTCGAGACAAGTTGAGTTGGTGATGAGGCCGATCCTTTGAGTGAATTCTAGGCTTTTGATGATGTCATAGCCCACATCTCTATTCTTCCATGACCCGGGCCCATGGGTTCGAGTCCTATAAAAATGTGTGTAACAGTATTCATAGTCTTTTTTAGTAAATGGGCTTCATCCCCAAGCTCCAACGATCAAATTATTGCCGCTAAACAACCAAAGTGAGAGCATTACATGGAAGAAATATGTATCAACAATAACAG
Organism: Corylus avellana; assembly: GCF_901000735.1. NCBI lineage: Eukaryota > Viridiplantae > Streptophyta > Magnoliopsida > Fagales > Betulaceae > Corylus > Corylus avellana. The sequence continues at coordinate 8,134,094 of NC_081543.1, forward strand.
TCTTTGAGAATTCTTAATAGTCTCACTAGATTTTACCAGTCAAAATAATAAAAAATCAAGTTTCTTTATTTTACCTATCCATTTTTTAAAAGTAAAACATCCTCACCATTTTAATTATCCGCTTTCACTATTTCATTTAAATATTATTTTTCAAAAATTTCTTTATATCTTTCTTTTTAACACTTCCGCTTTCACTATTCCAAATTTATTATTTTGATGAGTGAACGGTACTCACCAAACAAAAATTACCATTTTACAAAGGCTATGAGTCACCAACTATGAATGCTCTTATAGTCATTATATATATATATATATATATAGTAGAGTATAGCAATAGCATTACTCTTCTAATAACATAAGAAGCACCGCCAGACGGCGCACTTGGTGTTTCAAAGTTGGTTGGCGGGTGAAAGCACATGTTGCCACCTTGCGCCACCAACTCAAATTTTAAAACCCAAACCAATCATACAAACACACGCCAAACAGTAAATCAATAAAACCACATGTTCCCTATTTTTTCATTTTGTTTGTCACATTCAAATCCAGGAAAGTAAATATATTTATATATCGGACGGTTGAGATTGATTGCCCATGGCATCGGCGGCGTTGAACATGATCGAGCGGGCGCACCAGATGTACCGGGAGGGACGGTACTCGGAGGCGCTAGGGTTTTACACGGAGGCCTTGGCGATGGCCAAGACCAACCCCCAAAAGATCGCTCTCCATAGCAACCGAGCCGCTTGTTTTCTCAAACTCCACGATTTCAACAAGGTTCTTCCTCTTCTTTTCCTCATATGTATGTCCGCATCCGTGTATGATGTATGTCTCTATCTATGTGGATGTAGCTAGCTTTGTATATGAATTTGCTTCGGATTTAATCAAATGAATGGAGGAAGAAAAACATCTAGAGGAATTTTTGGACGAGTTTAAACCAAATTCACTTGGACCGAAGATTTTGATGGAAAAAAAAAAAAGAAAAAAAAAAGGCCTGTTTTGTTGTGGTGGGTATTGAAATGACCCTATTTGTGGCTTTATGCTTTTTGCTTGCCATTATTATCCATGGGGGCGTGTGCTATTTTTTTTTTTTTTTAATTTTTTTTTTAATTTTTAAATTCTATTTTTAGCATCTACTATTAAATCTTTTCCTAACCAGCTTTGCATGTATGCCATAAATCATTTATGCCTTTTATTTTCCCCTCATTCTTGTCCCTTGATACTCCTGTTGGCTGTTTGGTACTTTTGATGTATTTATCAGCAGTCGGGGAAAGAAAGATGTTTCCATATTCTAGTCAGGAGGAGTGAGTAAAATCTGCAACATGCTTAAGTGCAAGTGAGGATGATAAATGGAGAAAAATTAACTTCAATAATAAAATTTCCAAAAAGTGTCACCCTTTGATAGTGTGTTCATAAGCATATGTAACTAATATGAATACTGTTCCGCATAGCTTAAAGTCTAGAAGGCTTGGGATGGATGGCAGAAGAGGGTGGCTACACTAGATTTCGGATGATGGTAATGGGAAGAATATGAACACTTCATTTGGAAGATGACCCTTTTTGTTTTTTTGTAGTCGAAGGACCAAATTAAGGAAATATGTTTAAAAGGTTGGAAAATATCTTGGGTGGTGGCAGTATAGACAACCATAACATATCAAATATAACTCTATTTGGTGTTGATGTATAATGATTTATTGGTAAATGACCATCAAGCCTCATTTTGCTCTTCATAACTTGAATATTTTTAAATTGTAGTATCAAGAATGGCTAAAATAATGTCTCGAGTAGCTGTTTTGCTCATATTACTTTATTTTCATCTTTGTTTGAATGTGCTCTTTAAAACTGCATCCTCTCCATTCCGAATTATTTTATTAGAAAAGTTTTATTTGTCTATAACCCATACTATTAGTATCTTAGAAAGTCTCACTATATACTGTCTTATTAAATTTCATTGAACAAGCTTATTTCAATCTTGCAATGTACATGTACATGAGGAGATAGAGTTGGTTACATGGAGACTGCTTTTAACATATCCTGTCTTTTTTCTTGAAAAGTGGAGGGCGCTTAAGTTTCCATTGTTAAACACATATGCTGCTTGCCACCTCAATCATTTAAAGTTAATCCTCATGTCAGAGAACATTATATTATTAATGCATATACTGGATTGGCTGAGGTTATCCTCCTTTAGAGCAAGGCAAACTGGTTGTTTCATTGGCAGCACTGGCAAATACCTTTCAATGACAACCTAAAGATTCCCATTTTATCCTTAAAATAATTTGTGCAAAAAGAATGTCATTCACTTGGTTAAAGCTAAATTAGATGCAAGACTGACATCTGCTCTCGCTAAACTTTCTAATCTTACCCGACATCATTTCCTTTCTCATCTTGTTCTTATCAGAATGATTACTAGGCAAATAGAATTGCATATAGAGGGTATCTTACTATGTCTTTTACAATTCTCATTCAAAGTTTGCAAAGGATTCTCACAGCCTATTCACTTTCATAGGGAAGCTACTAGAAAGTCTCTTTGCAGCCTCAATAATTTTCATTTCACGAGGTCTATTTCGATTTGTTTTTTTTTTTTTTTTCTTTCCCTGGAGGTCTATTTCGATTTACACCTTCATAGAGTCATCTTTCATTACTAAGGTATTTTATATACTTATTTATAAGCCACACTTTATAAGAGTCAACTTTTTGAGAGACAAAATTATCAAAACAAGCTTCAATTTTGCTTCTCGCTTTCTTGAGAGAGAAATTCTTCCTTCTCTCTAAAAGAGAAGTCTTCTCTTCCTCTGTGAGGCTTACCTTCGCTTCTTGTGGCTGTTTTGGGTGAGAAGGGATGGATTTTCTACCTCCCTCCTCTTTCCCCTCTTCCCTTTCCCCTTTCTCTTGGCTTTCCCTCTTTTCTCTAGTTTTTTGGGTGCACTGGGTGCACTTTCTTCCTCTCCAACAGCGCCGCCCCCGCCCCTCCTCCTCCACTGCCACACCACGCCTTTTCCCCCGCTGAGCCGTGCCATCTGCTCCGAGCCTCTCTGCTCTTTGGGGTTTTTTGGGAATTTCAGAACGTGGTCTGTCCATGTTAGAGTGGTCCTTCTACGACTTTCCCGTCCGCCGACATACCACATCACTGCCATTTCCGATCTCTCCGCTTCAGCACTGCCTTCCACACCTCCTTGCGTCTCCCAGTGTTGGAGTGTGGGTTTCACGCTCTCGTCAGTGTTCTCCTCCCGTGTCACTCCTTCCATGGGAGCAGCTGTCGTTTGGGCTTTTAGTTGTTTTTCTCGTTTTCTCTGCTTTTCTGTATTTGGTGCTGTATTTTGTGGGATTTATTCCCCCAGCTCTTCAGTTGTATTACTTGCTTGTGGTGGCTTCTCCTTCCAGTGTGTGGTTGCTGGTTTTGTTTGTTGAGGTGTGGCTCCCTTGGTGGCTCCGTTTTAGCCTCTTTCAGTGCATGTTCTATTGTCGTGTTCCTTGCAAGAGTTTGGAAAGGGTTGAGGGGCCTTTTGAAGTTGGTGCCCCTTTGGAAAGTGTTGAGGGGCCTTTTGAGGTTCGATCTCCTTCTGAAATCGTTTGTTTTGCCTTTGATTGCAGCCCTTTGTGGCTGCTTCTGTTCGCTTTATGGGTTGAGTCATTTATTTGACCAATTTCCGCTTGTTCTTGGTTCTTTGTTTGCTGCACTGTTTTCGGGTGATTTAGAGGCCTTTGTTAGGGTTGGGCACCCTATTTGTGTTTCTATTCAGTTGTAATCTCCCCCTCTCCCCATATTGAATAGGGAAAAAAAAAAACTGAGAGACAAAAGCAGACTGGATTCAAATTCATTCGTCTTTTCTGTGGGGAAAGTATTTGTTCCCTTTTGCGTTTGACTACATTCCTTGTAAGTCATCTTCTAACACAATTTCAAATGGAGGGAGCATTAACCTTATATTGCTAAATAAGGCTCTGATTTCTTACTAGAGACTTTATATTTGACACTCACCAGGGAAGGCATGTGTCTTACATGGTTCTGACAGTGCCACTACTCTATACAGATAATGTGTTAAAGTAGGCATGACCAGGCAGAAGAAGTCAAAATTTTCCCATATAAGCTCATTTACAAAGTTGTAAAAGGAACAAAAAGCATATTGTTTCAAATTTCAATATTTTCCATAGATTAGGTTTCAAAAGAATAAAATAAATAGTTGTCCCTTGGTAGGTTGAGGGTGAAGCTTAAATTTGGTTGGGTAGTTTTGTCTGAAATCTGAATGGATGCTTGAGCTTGTTCATCATTGGTTAGATTTCACCTTCTGCTATTATGTTATCAAAACTCTTGTCATCCAATATGACTATTATCATAAACTAGCTTAAGTTTTTTTATTGTTATGCAATTTTAGGCAGCAGAAGAATGTACCTCAGTGCTTGAGCTTGATCACAAGCACACTGGAGCACTAATGCTGCGGTCACAAACACTTGTCACCCTTAAGGAGTATCACTCAGCGCTTTTTGATGTCAACAGGCTCTTGGATTTGAATCCATCATCAGAAGTTTATCAAAACCTTCAAGCTCGTTTGAGGACACAATTGGTAGACTTTCATCTCTTCTTTTCACTAAGATTTCCGTCCCCTTTTTTATGGTTTGTTTTATTGAAGGAGTAATTTAGGATTTCATAATCATAACGGAAAGGATAACATGAGGTGTATAGTTAGAACTAGCATGATATTTTGTGCATTTTATCAAGGTCTTCATCGCCTGCTGTTCTTGTATTGGGATGATACTGGTTTTCTTTTTGTTATTTATGTGTAACTGCATATCATTACTTAACTGTTACCCATGTAAATGTGATCACCTTTCACCTGCTGTGCCTTGTGTGATGATGCTTCAATTATTGTAGCGGTATTTTCCCTCTTCTACAATTATTTAATTGAATGTTATTTCATAGTTGCTATATTTGATCACGTTTGCCTTTTGATCTAGGGTAGTTATCTCCTCAAGTCAACATGTGAAAGATGGTCCAATTAATACTGCTATAACTTATGTTGTACCGTACTTGAAATTAAGGGGCTCTTGAAGATTTTACATTAATTCAGTGAGTAACCTCTTTTGTCGTAGATATTGACTCTTCAGATGGAGAAACATGCCTTTGGAATGCAAACTATAAACACAACTTTATATAACATAATTTGAAATGAGAACCCATCAGTTGGGGAAACCATGACAGTTATTTATTATTATTATTTTTTTCATATTTTTTTTGTATTTTAAAAATAAATGGTGCATTTTACCTCAACGTCACTAAGATCCAACCATCCAACTTCAAAAAAAAAAAAAATAAATAAATAAAATGAAGATTTGATGTTAAACAGTAGAATCTAAATATAAAAGCAAAAATATTGATTTTTCTTTTGATAACTGTGTTGTTGGTAATGAAAGTACTGGTTGATATAAAAGCTAATAAAATAAATATCAAATAAGAGTAATATAATTGTTTTTTTGAAAAGAAGTTTCAAGAGATAAGGGGACCTAAACAAGGGTATAGTACTCGTAGGAGTACTAAAGGCCGAAGACTACTTTGCTTTGCTAATTACACTATACCATAATAACCAAGGACAACAAAAAGATTGACAACAGAACCCGAGCAAGAAAAGACGGGAAAAAAACATCTTTATCCAATGGAGATCCTTTCTGTTAACATGAGACCCAGGAAGATTGTCCTGATCATAATGGAAGGTGAGATCGCTTTTTGATGGAGCTGGATCAAGAAGGCGAGAAGCTTGCCAGTCAATGACAAAGACTGAAATTTCTGGGCTCGTCATTTGGTTTAGGCCCTCTTATTCAGTTGTTAGAAGAGCATTAAATTCTTCTTGCATGGGGAGATGCCACCCCCAAATTGAATAATAGGGCTTGGCCACATGATGAGTCTAATTTAGACCTGTTTTTCCGAATACTCAACTTCTAGGTTTCTATGGTTAATCCATTGTTTGAAAATTATGGCTTATTTAATTTTTTTTTTTAATAATTGCTGATCTGCAGTCTAGATTGTAAAGTTGAAGTTACTTATTTCCCAGCTGTTCATAACAATTTTTTTTTTTTTTCTTTTCTTTTTTCTGCTTAAGGAAAGTCACTCGCTCCAATACCTGAATCCGAAGCAGAGCTAGAAGAAGAGGAAGAAGACAAAGATGAAGCAGAACCAAATAGAAATGGAAAAGGGGAACAATATGAAGATGTAGCAGATAGTGATGAGAAAGCTGAGCTTAGTGGGACTAATATCAATGCTGAAGTTATTGCACTTGAGATGCGGAGCTCTGAGGAATCATATAGACAAGAAAGAGAAAAATCTGAGACTAAAAAGATTTCTTCTACTACTGTGGTTGTTGCCCCTAAAATGCAGAGCAAGAAGGAATCGTTTGAACAAGATCCTAAAGGATGGCAAACAATTCCAAAACCAAAGGGACATACAACCCTTGATTATGCAAGGTGGGACAGAGTTGAGGACGATTCTAGCGAAGAAGAAGATGATGATGATGACGAAGAGTCTCAGCCGCAGTATAGGTTTCGTGTAAGAACCATTGGTGTGCGACCAGTAAAGTGAAAATGCCATAAATATAGAATACAGGTATGGATGACTGTTGTGATCCCCAACATCAGCACAGGAAAAAGTAAAATCCTCACTGGGACAGCTAGAGGTGTTTGGGAACTCTCTGGTGGGTCCATCATGTACAAACTTTGAAAGTTAGGAAAAATCAGCTTTGGCTGGTAGGCAAGCTTGAGAATAGAATGAATGGATGCATGAGGTATATGAACAAGAGGATTTTCATTTCTGACACCTGGCTCAAGAAAATTTCACTATTGCGCATGGTTTTTCCTGTTGTGCGGCAATCAAGTGGAGAGACAGTACTAACCCTTGGATCTGTACCGATTGATAACTGCATCAAGCCGAGGTATTTAATGTTCCTGTATGTTTGTAATTCATATTTGGAATATTCAGTTGTTTCTTTTGCAACAGAGAATGCTCTGGAAAGGAGGAGATGCTCTGTGCTGATTAGTGTCAGCACGACGATTACCTTTGACTTCAAGTTCATTCCATGCGGCGCCAATACGATCTCACTTATCAATCATATATTGAGGTCTAGCCCTGCCTAGTATATGATTCAACCGTGCATGTTATATGGCTGAATTGTTTGGAAGTTTGGATTCCATGAGCTTGATAAGCTATTTATAATCTTAATTGTATCTTGCTCTTAGGCATTGTATATATGGCATCATATTGAATCTGAACAAAATCCGACTTTTACAAAAGCAAATTCAAATGTAGCCCTCGGTTAATTAGTGACAAATGGGGTGAGCTTAAACGTGGATAATTGATAGTGTAAAGGGGGTGATCACTTCGTAACAATGGCGGTCACTCCTACACCCTATAATTTCCATAAACGATGATAACTTTTCTCTTTAAGAAGGGAAAATGGTTTTTTCAAATGTTTCAAAAACACTCCATGTTTGCTTTGGAAAGGGATCCTCTCCATTTCAAATGAAATGGAGAGGAGCCATTTAGGTTAAATTGTGGGACATAGTTGACAAAAATATCTACATCTTTTAAGAAAATGATAACTATGATCCACCATTTTGCTTAAATGGCTCATCTCCATTTCAAATGGTGGGACATAATTGATAAAAATATTTACATCTTTTAGAATGACAACTATGTTCCACCATTTAGCCTAAATGGTTCATCTCAATTTCAAAAGAAATGGAGAGGAGCTATATAGGCTAAATGGTGAGACGTAATTGACAAAAATATTTACAGAAAATGATAATTATGTTCCACCAATTAGCCTAAATGGCTCCTTTCCATTTCAAATAATGGATAAAGGGGTCCTCTCCATTTCATTTGAAATGGAGAGGAGCCATTTAGACTAAATGGTAGGACATAGTTGACAAAAATATTTGCATTGTATGACATGGTACATGCGGTATAATGGCCATAGACTTACTATATATACTTGATTTTATGGTCAAATGTGTGTTTATATGAACCTTGGATTCAATGATTGTTTCGTAACCAGTGCATCCATGTTTGATTGGTGGTTCACTACATGACATACATTATTAATAGCATGGGGCTACCCCAAGTCGGACTCAGTCGGCTGCTAGTGTTATGAACGGTAGTGTACAATAGCCAAGGCACCGGTATTGTGTTTTAGGTCACTTATGACAATGCTAACCCTGCTAAGAATGGGTCTTATCCCGTGTAAACTATACATCATAGTTATAACCTATTCAAGCATTACTTTTTTGCATTAAAGCTTATAGGCAATTGTTGCTGGGATTACACCTACACATTTCTAAAACCAAATTATATTTTTCATGGTGTGATAACAAAGGCAACACCTCAATTGTTTACTAAAATAAATACATGTCTATTACTGCTTATAAACCAGAGCTCATTTCATACTCAACTATGGGATTTACTTACCAAGTCTTAGACTTACGAAGTGTTAGCGGTTTGTTGGGTTATCTTCTTTTAAGATGGCTTTTAAAGGAAAGGAGCCTAGAGACCTTACTAGGTTTGATTAGAATAATTGTATTTTAATTAGTAGCTCAAAGTCTATGATTAATGATAGTACATGCATGCCTTGTGATTTATTTTAGATATCATCTTCCTCCAACATTGGATCAATGACCTTTGTTTCAGGACAACTATCAACGTTGGAGATATCTACAAATGTGGATGAAACCAACTCTGAAATCGTTGTCAATGCTGACTCCTTAGGCATGGCAGGAATTTTGCAAGATACACTAGAAAATGAGTTGCTTTGGCCCATTGTTAATTGATCTACCACCTTGATTATTTGACATTTTTCTTCTCCGAGTCTCACTGTCTCTTTCCTTGTAAACGAAATAGCAGTTCTCATGGTTCGGGGTCGATAGGATTTAACTTCACATCAAATATTCGAATGAAGACCTTCAATAAATCTATCAAAATAGCCGCATTTTTGTCCAGTTATAAGCCAAATTAGATAACTGTTGAAAACAACTCCACAACTATTGATGTTTGCCGAATTTTTGTCAACTAAGTATTCTCAATGAAAGAGACAAATGATACTTTTATCTAAGATGACTAATCAGATTTGTAAAAAACCTTCCACATTAGATTACCCAAAAAAAAAAAAAAAAAAAAAAAACCTTCCACATTATGTATTTCCAAAGAATGCAGACTTTCAATTGATTCATAATTCATCTCTAGGTTGATGGAATCAACAATCAATTTATTCCATTGCTCCATAAATTTCGAGTCAAATCGTGATGAGGGCTAACATATCCATGTCACCAAACAACAACAAGACTAACACCAAACTAGAGTAATCGTAAAAGGCTATTCCCATGTTGGAATAAGAACCAAACATGATTGGGTTGAGTTGTCTACCCAAACAGCCCTTTCTTCTTCCAGGTAGCCAAAGTGCACAGCCAAATTGCAGTACCAGACACCTCCAACGGCTACACACCACCACTTTCCCAACTTTGCGGCAAACCAGAGAGGCACACCGTTCGGTTCGTCACCAGCAACCACCGGAGCCAACTGCCCACACGCGGACCACCACAAGCACTGCTATCAGCTACTCCACTTTCAAACACGAAGCAAGGTTGGGCTTTATTTATTTATTTAATCGGTTAAACGGAATAAACAGGGAAAAAAGAAGGAGACAAGAAATCGAACTGCTTTGATACTACCAAATGATAGGAACTCAGGGGTTTCTATCGACTCAATATAAGAAAAATATGGAAAATAAACGGGATAACGATCGCTTTGAGGGGATCGAACCTCCAATTATTTCTAGTTTTTTGAGGTTGCTTTTATTTTTCTGATTCTTGGAATGTTTTTCGGCAGCAAAGCAAATCCCAGCGATTTATAGCTGAGAGTGTTGTAGCATAGAGGATGTCGGTGCTAAACGCAACGAGTTTAGGGGACATAGTGGTGGATTTGCACACTGACAAGTGCCCCTTGACCTCCAAGAACTTCTTGAAGCTTTGCAAGTGAGCTATTTATCTTTCCCCTATTCTCCGTTTTAGTTAATGTGGAAGGAAAAGACTGTTTTACTGACACTTTCCCAGTAACCAAACTATTATTTTCTGCTGAGCTATGACTATCCTTGCTCGAGTCCCTTTGTGTTGCGCCAAGCGCTATTAAATTAACGGGGGTTAAGAGTGAAATAACGACGTTTTCTTGAATTTATGATTTTTTTTTTTTTTTCTTTTGAGTTTGAACATCTATGTTCAGTGGGTTATGGGAGTACATGGACAAGGTTCTATTGTCGATGGTGCCATTGCTTTTAAGGCTAATGGGGCTACGTGTTTTAGGTATTTGTTGCAACTCTATCTTGCTTGTTCTTTCAAATTTTGTGGGATAGGTACTTGTTGGAATCTTGACCCAAGGGGTAGTTTGATTGGTTGGAGACCATGCTTCGTGAAGTGGAAGACACTTATTCGAATCACTCCTTCCCCTTCCCTTGGGGTAAAAAATTACATTAAAAAAAGTACGACCCATCAAGTGCTCATTAGCATCTTTTAGCTGGCGTGTGGCTAATAGGCTTGATGCTTGCAGATTTTTAAGAATAATTCTTTCTCCATGGATTGCTTTCTCTCTTGGACTCTGTTCATTTTGATGAGTGTTGTAGCTTTTATACCATTAAGTGATGCTTCCGTAATTATTTTGATGAATAGTCTTTTTCTATCTAAGAAACTATGGCTAATATGAAATTTATTTTCTGAGTAGGATGAACGATATTTATGCGCTTCAGGTATTGGTTATACGATATCCTAATTTTTATTTAATTGTTTTCCTCGTTGTTGCAGGATCAAATACTATAATGGGTGCCTATTTCACACAGTTCAGAAGGATTTTACCGCACAGACAGGTGACCCGACTGGAACAGGGTCAGGTGGTGATTCAATCTACAAGTATGAACATCTCTCTAACTCTAGAAGTGATGCATATAACATTTTCCCACGCTATATACCAAAATTGTGCCGGAAATTCTCTATACTGATGGCTGTCTACAATTCTTGCTTCTTTGCTTGTAATTTCATGTGACTGTGCTTTGTTGTTAGACAACTTGGGTAGTCACTATAGTCTATTTCTTGGTATCTTCTATGATAAGTAAATTTTAGTTCCTACATAACAGAACTTACTTGTTCCTCACTAATTCTCCTTTCAGATTTCTATATGGTGATCAAGCTCGCTTTTTCAGTGATGAGATTCATCTTGATTTAAAGCATTCTAAGACAGGCATTGTTGCCATGGCCAGCGCTGGAGAGAATCTTAATGCTTCTCAGGTATGAGAATGTTTTACTTGCTAAACAGTATTGAGCATACTTTTCCAATATATATCTTCACGAAGATGAAGAAGCAATCAGATAATCTCTGCAGCTTATGAAGAATTAGACTTCACCAAGTTTTAATTCTGACCTATTTATGTGCTTATGATTTTTTTATTTTTTTATTTTTTCCAGTTCTATTTGACATTACGTGATGATCTGGACTATCTAGATGGGAAGCACACTGTGAGTCTCTACCAATCCCACTGACCTGTTGGTTACTATTTCCCTTACCAATAATTGCTGCTTTCTGAAAAGAATAAAGGAATGTTTACTTTTATGATTGTTTCTTTGGCTAGTCTACTTTTCTCATATATTATGCATGTTCAATCCCATTGGTTAAATTGAAGATGCAGACACAGTTTTCATGCTGAGCAAAACCATTGCAAGAATTGTTCTTCCTTTCTTTTTTGGTATAATCAGTGAGGGGTATAGTTGAGATTTCACATGCTTTCTTCAAGGGTAGAGTTTTTTGTGTGGTCGGTGGCTTTAGGGAAAATATTGACACTAGATAATTTGAGAACGATGAATGTTGTGGTGGTAGAGTGGTGTTGCATGTACCTTGCAAAAAGGCCAAAAAATGCCACTCTATCAGCATCTTCCAATGGATGGAAAAGTGGTCAGGTACCTTGCACGTGACCACTTTGACCAAAATCTTCCCAACATACCCCTTCTTTTAACGGAACATATTTAATGTTTTAAAAAAGCCATATCGACACTTTTATTACACATTAAATTCCTACCCACTTCGATAAGTTCCTACATATTTAGTCAGAAAGAAGCTTCAATACTTCCCTCTTTGAGTTCCTACAATGTTGAAGTTTTCAGTAGCGTGGATGAAGGTGTCGCTGGAGGAAAATAAGACAATGTTGGTAGAAGTGCAGCAAATCGACTTCTCCTACAAGCAGAGCCACATTTGCTCGAAAAAATGTCATTGTGCCCTAAAAGCACAAATGAGAATCGTATGGACTAGAGAGAACTACCGTAGAAGATTTCTTGGCTATGTTAACTACAAGGTAAGTAAAGATTAAGGTCAATGGGGTGAGTGGTGCTCTAATGAGGTCTCTGGAAGTTCATTAGGAGAGGGTGGGGGGAGTTCTTTAGATTTTCGAGATTCATGGTGGGTGATGGCTCCAATATTAGTTTTTGGAATGACGTGTGGTGTGGGGAATGACCCCTTAAGGCAGCATTTTTGGAGTTGTATAGCATCCCTGGCCTTAGGGATGCTTCTGTGGCAGTTCATCTTCAATTCTCTAATTGCTCCCTTAAGTGGGACTTCAATTTTGTTAAAATAGCACACGATTGAGAGTTTGAATTCTTCTCCTCTGTTTCGATCAGCTGTATTCCATTAAACTGAGGATGGTGTTGACAAGCTTTATTGGAACCCCTCCAAGAAAGGGTGGTTTGATGTAAGATTGTTCTATAATGTTTAATCCCCTACTGCAGTAATCCTTTCCCTTAGAGGTGTATTTAGTGAAACAAGGTCCTTTTGGGAGTTGTTTTCTTCGCTTGGTCGGCTGCTTTAGGTAAAATCCTTACAATGGACAACTTAAGAAAGTGGAGAATCATTGTAGTTGATTGGTGTTGCAAGTGTAAGAAGTGTGGGCAAACCGTTGACCATCTTTTACTCCATTATGAAATTGCTAGTGCTTTATGGTACTCTTTTCGAGCTATCAGCTTAGTATGGGTCATGCCTTGTTGGGTGAGAGATCTACTCGCTTGTTGAAGAACAAAGATCAATAATCCTCAAAGTGAAGCTTTGTGGAAGATGATTTGGCTCTAGTTGATGTGGCGCATTTAGAGAGAACTAACTGACTGGAGCTTTGAAGATAGGACAATGGTGGAGCTAAAGACCTTATTTTTCCATACCCCGTTTTATTGGATAGTTGCTTGTGATTGTTTTCACATTTATCGTTTCATAACTTTTTATTATTATTTTATCTCTTTTGTTTTTCTACTTTGGTGTTTCTTTTGTATACTTCTTGTGTATTTGGGTGCGTCCATTGGGTTTTAATGAAATCCTTTTAACTTATCAAAAATGTTTAATGTGGTGTATTAATAGAGAGGGTAATGCACAGAGTTTTGAAGATAGAAAGACTTCGGTGTTGGAGCTAAAAAAAATTATATTCAATTCCCTTTACACATGGATAACAACTCATAATAGTTTGCTTTTTACTAACATTTTGAACCTTTGTTTTTCTTTTTTTGCTTAATAGCGATTTTCCTATATTCTTCATGTGTATTAGGGTTGTGCCCCGCTGCACTTTTTAATGAGATTAAATTACTTATAAAAAAAAAAAAAAAAAAAAAAAAAAAAATTGGAAGTGAGGCAGCCTAAATGGCTAGTAGCATTACTATATAAGCTTTTCTTATGCTAATATTTTTACATACTATTTTTATTAAACAATTAGATTAGCCACAAATATCAATTCAAGCTATCTAAGATGCATACTCAAATCTTGAACATTAATGCTTGCAAAGTTCTATGGTGTAGAAGAGTGCATGAGATAGTTTTATTCTCTATGGAAGTCTATTCACTAATGGGATGTGTAATATATTTTAGGCATTGTCTTTTTTTTTTTTTTTGATAAGTAATGTGATATATATCAAAAAGCGCAGAGGAGCGCGACCCTAGTACATAGAAATTATACAAGAGAACGCCTAAGACTAGGGAGAAAATATTTTTTTTGATAAGTAATGTTGTATATATCAAAAGCGCAGAGGGGCGCAACCCTATTACACAGAGAGTATAAAAAGAGAGGGCCTAATTAGAAGGAGAGAAAAGAATAAGAAATTGAGAAAAACTAATCACTAACGGAGCTAGTGCATTTCTTTCACTCCATAGAGACCACATAAGACATAAGGGAATCATCTTCCACACAACCGCACTCCAAGAGAGAAAATAGAGTAAGGAAATCTGAATAGCTAATAATTAAAGGAGCTAAATAAGTAGATGTCCAAGTGAAGAGGGAAAAAAAGAAATAAGACTTGAGCTCCTCAAAAGCCTCTCAAGATGATCGAAATTCCTATTGTTTCTTTCCCTCCATATGCATCACATAAGGCAAAAAGGCACCATCTTCCAGACAACCGCACTCCTTGAGTTACCCCCAGACCACCAGCAAGCCATTAAGTCCACCACATTGTTAGGCATAACCCAAGAAAGCCCAAATCGATTCAAAATTGTGTTCCATAAGGCGCGAGCCACTTCGCAGTGGAGGAGATAATCAACGGATTCCCCATCCAATATACAAAGATAACACCGATTAACCACGATGACTTGTCTTCTACTAAGATTATCTAAACTAAGAATCTTCCCCAAAGACGCCGACCAAACAAAGAAGGCTACTTTGGAGGGAGCCTTAGTCTGCCAAATGCTCTTCCAAGGGAAAGAGGGATTGTCTTTGTATGCGATGACCTTGTAAAAAGATCTAACATCGAAAGTCCCTTTGCGAGACGGGGTCCACCAAAGCTTATCCTCCCCTTCTCTTCTTGATCTAATCGAATAGAGCAAAGAATAGAAGGAGGCCAACTTATCCACTTCCCAATCATGAATCAACCGAACAAAACTAATATTCCACTAAAGGGTGCCACTCGAAAGATCCATATTAGTAGCCACAGGCGCATCCTTCGCAGTCCATAGAGGCAATGTTGTAAAGAATAGGAAAAGCTACATTGAGACTAGTCTCACTTCATCACACATCGTCCCAGAATATGATCTTCGAGCTGTCTCCTGTATCAAATCTAGTATAACTTGAAAAGAATCTCCAGCCCCTTCTAATATCCTTCTAGAGGCCCACCCCATACGTCCTTGGGGGGTCGATAGAACACCACCCACCCCAATTGCAACCATATTTGGCATCCCCAACGGCTTTCCACCAAGCCTCACTTTCATTCGCGTAATGCCACAACCATTTCCCTAGAAGGGCTTGGTTGAATGAACGCAAATTGTGAATCCTAGGCCTCCCTCGGAGATAGGAGAGCAGACTTTGGACCAATTAACCAAGTGATATTTAAATTCTTTACCTAATCCACCCCATTGGAAATCACGTTGAAGCTTTTCTATATGATTTGCCATTGTGGTGGGGATGGGGAAAAGAGACAAGAAGGACGTGGGTAAGTTAGAAAGATTGCTTTTGATAAGGGTAACCCTACCACCCTTAGACAAATACATTCTTTTCCAGCTAGCCAACCAACGCTCAACTTTTTCCACAATTCCTTCCCATGTTGCCTTGGCCTTAAAATGAGCCCCAAGATGTTATGGGTGCACGTAGAAGACCGCACAGCCAAGCAGTGGCACAGAAGGAGGTCTAATTAGAAGACACGTGTGGAAGAAGGGAAAGTTGGGGAGTACAGCTGTCCTCTTTTCTTCTGCACTTTATGTTAATTTTATGCATGCGTTTTATTTGTTAAAGCCCGGGTTTTGCAAGGCTGTTTCTCTGTAATTTCCAGATCTTGTATTGCGGCACTTCTAGAACCTTGGGGAAGGGATCCAGGTGGCCATTCTGTTAGAATATATTCTAACAGAATGGGTGATATAATGGGGGGCACTCTCATTAGGTGAGGTATGCATAGAGATTCCTGGCTTGAGATGTTGTAGGAGAAGGAGCAATCTCTAATCCGCTCATTTATCTTCAATATATTTCTGCATTGTCCATTTCATTTGCTGTTCTTCATTAAACCTATAAAAAATCATCATACAAACCCAGAAAAGCCTTTACACAAGAGGAAGGCCAAGATACTTCAAAGGAAGAGAGGACATCACACATCCTAGAGTTCCAGCCAGCTCAACCGCATTATCCACATTGCCCGCCGGGACCAAAGCCGACTTGATCATATTCACCTTTAAATCCAAGACGGCAAGCAACGCTTTTAGGGAGAACATATGGTCAACATTAGCCCCACAAAAAACCAAAGTATCATCCGCAAAAAGTAAGTGAGAAATGTTAGCCATCTCGGATGGTCTAGACCCCACAACGAAGCCTGAGAGTGAACCGTGATGTGTGGTAGCAGAAATCATTCTACTAAAAGCCTCCATCACAATGATGAACAAAAAAGAGGACAGAGGATCTCCCTGTCTAACCCCACAAGAGCTGCCAAAGAATCCGGAAGGAGAGCTATTAATCAAAACGGAAAAGCGCACTGACGAGATACAATGAGCTATCCAAGAGCACCATTTCTCCCCAAACCCACATCTTTTAATCAAATAAAGCAAGAACTCCCAGTTGATGTTAGGCATTATCTTATTGATTAACTGGTCTTTGGATGAGAATTTTAAGGGAGCTCTCATTTTGTATGAAAGATTTGTTACCCAAAATTAATTTGATATCGATATAGCCTGATCACTGCAGTGCAGTCTGTTGCACCTAATAAATACATTTTGAAGAACTTTTGAATATTGAGTCCAACATGTAAGATTGTGTTTTGAGCTTTGATTTGGCAAACCTTTTTTTGGTTATGGCTATCTCATTCTGTACCAGCATTTGGAGACAAAAACCTTTCTATATATCAGGCCCTTCCTGCAGTGAAGTTGTCGTAATCTGGATATGTGTGTTATATAAGTGGAGTTTGGGTGCTCTTTGTGGTTCTAAGTTGCAGTGTCAAATTGGGTAATGAAGATTAATTTAGGCTTGTTATGCATCACATTTCCTTGGCAGTCATCCAGCATAAATCTTAGGTTCTTGCTTTAACATGTTTGGGATGCTTGACCTTCCTAAAGGCTTTTTGTATGTTCCTTTGTGAATTTGACAAGAAACCTTTGAAGAATAAAGATTTGGTTACTTGGGAGTGGGGGCCAAAACTTTTCTAGGAAATATTGAGTAAGCCAGTGTGAGGGTGCAGAGAGTGCATTTTTATTCTAAATAAAAGGTTTTTTTTTTTTTGATAAGTTTTTTGACCCTAAGGGGAAGGAAAGATTTGAACTAGTAACCTCCGCTTCATTCTATATATATATATATATATATATAAAGCTGAGAAGAGTTTATGATGTAGTATCTACCTGAATAGTGTTGTTGGGTGAAAATACCACCTACTCAAAAAAGTATTCATCATTGCAGGTTTTTGGGGAGGTAGCTGAAGGGCTTGATACATTGACTAGGATAAATGAAGCTTATGTGGATGAGAAGGGCAGGCCATATAAGAATATCCGGTTGATTCTTCTTCCACTCCTTATATTATTTTGATAATATTGATAATGCATTATGTTTCTAAAGTTAAATTTTCTTACCTCTCTCGTGATACCATAATTTTTTGCATTTTCATTTATTGAACAGAATCAAACACACATACATTCTGGATGATCCTTTTGATGATCCTCCCCAATTATCTGAGTTGATTCCTGAGGCTTCCCCAGAAGGAAAACCAAAGGATGAGGTAATGACAGTCTGCATATATTAATTATTTATATTTGAGGAGGCACGAAGCCAAATTAAAATGAGCGATAAGTAATTTACATGGAACTTAGAGGCATAAGTTTCTTAGGTCAGATGATTTCTGATATCAGATATATCAAAACGATGATACCATTGCTTTGCCTGGCTATCAAAATCCCTTCTAATAATGTCAAGGAAAGCTTACTCATGTTCTTAACATTTGGGAGGAAATTAAATGCATCATATCAAGCGCTTTGAAAACCAAGTTGGAATTCTTGCATTTTGATGGCATGTTCCTTACCTAGGAATTCATACTCGGATTTTGAGTATTCTAGACCGGCAGATATTTGGTTGTTAGTTTTAAAATTTCCAAAATAATGCAAAATGTATTTCTGTTACATGGTGCTATGCATTTATTTATTTATTTATTTATTTTTATTTATTTATTTTTTTTATGATGGGTAACCCACCTCTGCAAAATAAACCTCGGACCCGTGCACCGCACCCTCGGAAGTTTCCCTACACGGATCAGGATAAATCGTTGGCTTTTACACCAGGGAGTGTGGCTCCAAGGGGGAGTTTGCACCTAACAAGTCTCGAACTTAGGATCTATGGGGTGATACTCCCTAAGACCACAAGCCTCAACCACTAAGCCGACCCCTTGGGATTGCTATGCATTATATAAGGTGAATAAAAGAGAACTGGGTGAACGTGGTTCATTCAATTTTTTGTTGGGTATTTGAGCATGTGGTGGTTACCTGGCAAGCATCTTTTCTTCAAAGTCATGACTGATATGTATGTGTTGTAACTAGGTTGATGATGATGTGAGGCTTGAAGATGATTGGGAGCCTATGGAAGAACAACTAGGTCCTGCAGAGCTTGAGGAGGTTCTCCGCTCAAAAGAAGCACATTCAAGTGCAGTTGTACTTGAGAGTGTAAGCATTTGATACATTTATTGATTGCAAGTATTTGCTAACAAAAATTTTCAATTTGATTAAATAAGTCCTTGTTTCTGTTTTATTTGTTTATATGATTTTCTTTTATTTGCATTATGTGCATACAGATCGGAGATATTCCGGATGCTGAGATGAAGCCTCCTGATAATGTGCTATTTGTTTGTAAACTGAATCCAGTTACTGAAGTGAGTGTTTTATCTCTCATTGTGATTGGGAATCTCTACCATTCCTATGGTTACGAAGATGCTACTCTAGAATCCAATAATTAAATGATACCCTTATTGAGTTCTTTGTTAATGATTTTTTCATTTAAGGTCATATCAAATAATTACTTGTTTTTACTGCAGGATGAGGACTTGCATACCATCTTTTCACGTTTTGGAACAGTATCATCGTAAGTGATGATGGAACTTGTTTTTGGGTATTAATTAATGCTTTTGGGGGTTGTAAGATGCATTTCTCATTATAAACAAATGCTGGTGACAGGGCTGAAATAATTCGTGACTCTAAGACTGGAGATAGTTTATGCTATGCATTCATAGGTGAGTGGAAATGTGTTTTTTTTTTTGGCCATTTTCTGCTAGGATATGTTTAATCTCTTATTTACAGCACATTAAAAAGTATCTCCAGTCTTTGTTTTGTAAGGGTTTTTCTCTGTTTTGATTTGAAAAGAGTTTTTGATGTGATAGAAAGTTTAGAAGTGTTTTCAGTGGGGTCCACAGTTGAAAAGTGGTCTGCAGGGTTCACAAAAAAATTGTAAAAGACTCGGTGGTGGCCTAGTGACCACCCCCCGTTATTGTGTGGCCACCCTCTTGGCCACTGGGTGTGGCCGTGTGTGACCACCCGATTGATCATGATTAAAGTGGCCATGCAACCACCTCTTTATTTTTTTTAATTTTTTAATTTTATTTATTTATTTATAATTAACCAATTTAGCCCGGGGGTTGTGCTTTCTCAAAATATTTCTAGGAAAGTCTTCTAAAATGTGTTTTGTGTTTTATTTATTGAAAAGTATTTTGTGTTTTATTGATTGAAAAGCTTTTTGCGTTTTGTTGTTTAAAAATGAGTTTTCGGACTTATCAAAAAAAAAAAAAAACAAAAAGGAAGAGTTTTCAGCACCTTTTTCTTCCCCTTCCGGTTTCCCTCTAGTCTTCCCTCTGAACATTTTCTTTGAATTCTGTATATAGACTACCATCATCATACTTTAATACGCATTTTCTTCTTCTTTATTTTTTATTTTATATATATATTAGTGTTATTGTTATCTGTTAAAATACTAGTTAAATGACTAAATTCATCATTTCCTATTAGCTTAAGCTTTGGAGATAAGTAGTGATTTAACATATTATCAAAGCAGTAGTCTTGAGTTCGAACTTTGTTTCTGTAATTACCTCTCATTTAAATTAAATATTCCATGTGTTAAACCTTACTTAGTGAAGAGGAGTTTGAGTCGGCGCATGAAGGAGAGTGTTTTGATATTAATTAAATGATTAAATTCAACATTTCCTATTTGTCTAACATGTTATAAGAGTTTGAACTGTCTTTGTAATTCACCTTCAATTTAAATTAAATATTCAACCTCACTTGTTGAAGAGAAGTTTAAGCCTACGCTTGAAGGAGAGTGTTAGAATATTAATTAAATGATTAAATTCATCATTTCCTATTAGTTTAAGTTTTTAGGATAAGTGATGATTGAACATTATCATTGTTATTGTTATGATTCTTTCCAAATTGAAGAATTTGTTTTTTGGTTGTGTTTAGTTCCCTACTTCTTTAGGTTTGACAGCTATCCTTAAGTTTTCACTTTCACATTTATGAACTCAAGCGCTAAGCGATAATAATTCCTCGAAACAAGTCATCTGCGACGAACCCCTATTTCCATTTCCAACCAACTGCAAAATGAACAAAGGAGGGAAAGAAAGTCGACAACAACATTCATGATTGTTCATCTTACAGATCTCAAAAAGATTTTCCACTAAATAATGGATGCATAACTTATCAATGGATATCAACATTTTTCTCTCTTTATAGTACTTATTTTGTGGTTCTTTTATGTGTGGCTAAGTGATGTCCATACCGTCATTTCCTTGGATAATAGTGTATTCCTACTTTCTAATATACTATCAAGTTTCTGATATATAATCTGGTTTTTATCGATTTTCTTTTTCCATGCCAGAGTTTGAGACAAATGATGCTTGTGAACAAGCATATTTTAAGGTATGTTGAAACACTGAAATTATCTGTCCTTTACTCAAATTGCTTATTTCTGTATCTGCCTGCATATCTAATGACCCTGATGCACTAGCTACATGCATCTAGTTCTTGTGATGGTTTGGTAAGCGCATTTTAACAACTTCTCCGGAGAATGTTATTGTGTTGGGGAGAATCTTAAGGTTTTTAATTTCTATGATTTTATTTTGACTACTTCATGTGAAATATAGGACTGTACTTTTCTGCCCTACGGCTACAATAGTGGATTATTGTTCCTCCCCCTCCCTCTCTTCCCTTCTTGTTTTGATGTAGAGAATGTTGGTAGAGCTGATTATCGACAATTCATAATTTTTTTTTCCCTTCTTCCTTTCTTTTCTCTTTACTTACTTGCACACACACACACACATATATATATGAATGAGGCTAGCAATAAGTGAGTGTCAAAGGGTATAAGGTTCCAGTTTCAGAATACATATTAAAAAAAAAAAAAAAGCATTATGTTTTGCTTCGCAAGATCTAAGCTTCCTCCGCTTTGGTCTCTGTAAAAATTCCCCAACTCCCAGTCTAAATGAGAACAATGGATATCTCTGCTACTAAAAATTGGGCTTTTCCCCTTTACAAGTATCCCACTAGTATCTAACAAAGTCCAACGTAACTTCCAAACATCCCAAAATACCAAATCCAGAAATATCACACACAAAATTTAGGTATAATAAAGCCCCTAAAACGAGGATCCAGGAGCATTATTAGCCAACGGGTGATAAATGAAAAATGACTACTACTTCCCTTGACCTTGACACATTTATCCATGAGGCCCATTCTTTGCTCATTGGGCTGAATGGCAGAAAGAATTTCACTAAGTTGACTGTTTTTGTGAAAGAAGTAGCCATGAAGCGGGTAATAGCATATATATGTTAGGCAATAACATATCTGTCACGCATTTGATCTTGCCATATTGCTGAAAATCCTTGCTAAGAAGAACAGAGTTCAATGAAGTCCCCCGTTCACATTGAATGACACCCTTTTGGTGTCCCTTACGTGAGTATTCTGTGGGTTTTCCCTCTACTTCCAGAATCCACAAAGCTGCTAGCTACAAGCACTTTCACAATCACATTAACATTTGGAGAGGGGCAAGGAAGTGACTTTCTGGCTTGGGAAAACAATTTTGATCACTGTTCATAGATAATCCTCAAGTCTTTTGTGGCGACAGTCCTGTAGACTTTCTGCTCTATCTCTTTTAGGAAGGAGGCATTTATTTTAACCTGCCATTCCCCCAAAATTAGTGGAAAAGAGCCCTGAACTGTTTTGATACATTAATTTTACTCATGCTTAGAGAACTTCAAATGGAGACCTTTCAGCGCCCAAGTGTTATTTTCTGTCAAGCTCAGAAGAAGTTGTGTCTACACTCTAAATGGGTTTCGATTCATCCCTCTTTTGGAGCCTCTGACTCTTTCTTTGATTTAATTGATGTCCTTAATTTCAGGATTTCAGCTTTAATTCACTTTTTCTGCTCTTTGTTGGATGCATTTTTTCGTATACTTTCTGTATAGATTGGGTTGTGCCCCCTTTTGACATTGTCTAAACATTCCTTTGT
The DNA here is from genome assembly GCF_901000735.1 of Corylus avellana. Classification (NCBI taxonomy): domain Eukaryota; kingdom Viridiplantae; phylum Streptophyta; class Magnoliopsida; order Fagales; family Betulaceae; genus Corylus; species Corylus avellana. Next base: position 8,156,563 of record NC_081543.1, read on the forward strand.
TACTTGTTAAAAACTATTGAGGTGCCTTCTCTTCTGCTTCTGTCATCATTCAAGTATTTACCGGAGTGTTATCTTTAACTTGAAATTTGAAAAGATTTTAGAGGATAGAAAGAGAAACTTGTGTTTTTCATTCATACCCTTGACAGTGTCTTCTGAAGTCTGTAGAGATAATTTATTTGTGATGATTTGGAGTTGGAGTGTGCTTTGTCAACATGGGTTGTGCCCCCAAGGGGTTGGCTCAAGTGGTGTCTTTGTGGTACTCTATGAGGTCTATGGTTCGAATCCCCTTTAGTGCAAACAATTTCTTGGGGCCAACCCACCGGCGAAGCCGGAGTATTACCTGATCCGTGTGAAGGGGGCGCTTTACACGGGTTCGAGTTTACCTAATAGGGGTGAGTAAATGAAATGGCCCTACCTTGGAGGGGTTCCTTGTTATCAAAAAAAAAAAAAAATCCTATACACGATTCTTTTTTCTCTCCCAATCACCAAGTCCTCCTTGTGGAGTAGATTAAACTACTATATTTTGGACCAAGTGTTTGAGAAAATTGAAACAGGAAAATATTTGCATGTAGTCAATGTGTCAAATAGATTATTATGTGGCATTACTTTATTGGTTCACCAAAATATATCAATTTGATCCAAGCTATAAGGAGTTTTAGTGTAAGTTTTTAGTCAGGGACCCAAGGCTATGCGGAGCTAAATGAATAGGTAAATAAATAAATAAAAATAAAAGATTCTGAAGAATCCAATTACTGTTTTTTTTTTTTTTGCTGCAAAACTCTTATTTATATATTTATTCATTTTTTCAAACTTGGTATCTAATCAGATGGATAATGCACTGATTGATGATCGACGGATACATGTGGATTTTAGTCAAAGTGTTGCAAAACTGTGGTCCCAGTACAGACGCAAAGATCACAAAATGGGTAGAGGTAAAGATTGCAATGTTTTAAGGACTCTTTTTTCTTCTTTTTTCTAGTTCATTTATGTATGTTTCCTTGTGGTTCATCACTTGACTGCACTAGTTTTGAACTTATCTTTGCCATACATGTTTTTTTTTTAAAAAAAAATTTATTTTATTATTATTATTATTATTTTTTATAAGTAATTGACAAATAAACCTTAGACCTGCTAACTATGTGATATTTGAACTCTTTGCCTTGCCACCACATAAGAATTCACGTTGGAAATTCTCAATACGGTTTGCAACACTCACAGGAGAGGAGAAATGGACATGAAATATGTAGGCAAATTGGAGCCACTCTCCACCAGGTCTATCTCTCATGCACATATCTCCAAAACCATTTACCTAAGAGAGCATGATTGAACACCTGCAAGTTTTGAATTCCTAAACCTCAAGCGACGAACAAACCTTGGACCAGCTAACCAAGTGACATTTGAACTTTTCGGCTACCCCACCCCTTAAGGATAACCTACCATCCTTGAACAAGTACATCATTTTTCAACCAGCCAACCGTCGCTCTATCTTATTCATAACACCTTCTGAAATATGTAGGGCCTTATAGGAGGCCCCCAACAGTAGACCAAGATACTTCACTAGCTAAGAGGAGACCCCACAACCTAGAATACTAGTCAAGCCTTTCACATAATCAACATTTCCACAAGAATTGACGTAGCCAATTAATCTTTAAGCCCAAAGTAGCTTCAAAGCATAAGAATAAGCAATGCAGATGATCTGGATTAGCACCACAGAAGATCAAAGTATCATTAGCGAACAAAAGTGAGAGAAATCAAACCCACCAACATTACTCACACAAAGACTAAACAACAGTCCCCCACTTGCAACAGCAAAAATCATTCTACCAAACTTTCCATCATAGGGACAAACAACAAAGGGGACAAAGGTCCCCTTGTCTCAAGCCACAGGAATTATCACCTACTGGAGTGTTGTTCACCAAAACTGAAAAACGAACCGAAGAAATGCAATCCCCCCCCGAACAAAAGACACCTCAACATATACAACAAAATCATAAACTTTTTCTAGATCCAGTTTGTAGATAACACCCAGCTTACCATATCTTAATCTACTATCAAGACATTCATTGGCGATAAGAACATAATCTAGGATTTGTCTACCTCTTATGAATGCATTCTGCAACTTAAAGATAATCTTCTCCAACACCATTTTAAGCTTGTTTGCTAGAATCTTAGCAATAGTTTTGTAAATGCCCCCCGCAAGACTAATCGGGCTAAAGTCCTTGAGGTACTTGCGGTTAATTAACTACGGTACTCTTTTTTCTTTGCTTTTGGTTTTCTTTAACAACTATCAGTAATATTTGACGACACTCCATAGAAAAAGCAGATCTGGGCATCATGTAACCTTAGCTTCTTTGAAAGTTGAGCCAACACGTTAATAAATATTCCAAAATTTGAACTTGTTCGCTATGCTGCATGGTAAGTAGCATGGAATTTGGCTGTCATAGCTGTGGAGATAAATGTCAAAGATGTATGATATAGTTTCGTACAATATTTCTACTTCAATTTCTTTTTTGGGTGGGGGCCTCATTGGTTATTGCATAAATCAAGCTCTCGTTGTCTATGACAGAAAGCAAAGAGGTACGAAAATTGGATTCCTATTGCTTCCTAGTCCCACTCCTGAAAAGGAAAATAAGGCCTCAATGGGGTACATATGATGGGAAAAAAAGGGGGAATGCTACATGCTCTCTTTGTGTTCTCCTGGTGTCCTTCTAGTTCAAAGTATATATTATTTTCTAAAAAAAAGTGGCCCTTATTTCTCTCACTTGATTTTTAGAAAATAATATCTACCTAGGATTAGAAGGATACCAGGAGAACATCTAGCATATCCCCCAAAAAAATGGTTAAGAACCAATAGTTATTACGACAGGATGTTTGATGCTACCCACTTATTTAAATGAGAACCTATATTGACTATCCTGCTTGAATTTTATTTAGTATTTCAATCGTATTAAACATACTGTGGTATGACATGATACTGGTCTTGGTTCACCTATCTTCTTCTGGATTATTCATTGAAAAACTTAGGGGAACTACATTTACCCTCTTCAATTTACCATCCAATTTGCAATGTCCCTCGCCAATCTTTCAATTTGGTTAATGTAATGTACTAAGCTTCCATTGGAATTGCATGTTACAAGTTTTGCTGAGACGGTACCCACCCCCATTTACTTCTACTAAGTTTAAGTAAAAAGCTATACCATATCTTAAAAGACTAAAAAGAAGGTACTTCCATCCCTAGAGATCCAAAATGGCAATTTTTTCTTCCTCTTTTTCATTTTTTATTTTATTTTTATGTAGAGTATTTTTGTCATTTTGGGAGCCGAAGGAAGACATTGCAACTTCCATGGTAGATTGGTAGGATACACAAAATAAATTGAAAGATTGAGGGGAACATTGCAAATTGATTGAGGGTGTAAGTGTAGTTTCCCAAAAACTTGAAATAAATTACTTGGCACATACCTTGATATGAAGTTCTATTAAAGCAATTATTACATATGGATTAATGTGAGACAGTAGTTGGAAGGCAACAGAAAGCCGAGTGAATTTCTTTATCATCCCTTTTCACATGTAATTAAATTCTCACCCCTGGATTGTATCCTGAGTTTCATATTCATTTTGAAATTTCGGTAGTTTCTGAAATCCTCTGAAATTAATCTGTTCATATGGTTTATCTTAGTTCTAGAAAGTGGTTGCTTCAAATGTGGTGCTCTTGACCACATTGCCAAGGATTGCACCGGGGGCCCAGCCGTCGAACAGCAAACTCAAAAGTATATTTTAAAGGATGATAACAGACAACGAGGTGGAGATAATAATTCTAGGTTTGTAATCTTGCGTTTGATTGTGGATCTCTCTCTCTCTCTCTCTCTCTCTCTCATGCTGGTAATTTTTGTAGCTATGAAATGGTATTTGATGGAGAAACTCAAGAAAGTCCAAATCAAGAAAAAAGTCATAGAGGAGGCCATGATCCAGATGACCAAGGTGAGAAGCAAAAGATGTTATGGCGAAGTTCCGAAGACCCAAGGCATAGAAATAGAGATCAAGAAACTAAAGAGTGGAGCAATAGGCACAAGCACAATGACAAAAGTCGAGGATACACACAGGTTGAAATGAGTTGTGATAGTAAATCAAGGTTCTCCAGTGGAAGTAAAAGAGAAGGGGATTATTTTGAAGAGAAAAGGGATAGAGAAAAGTATAAACGTAGAGACATAGATGATATCGACATAGATGAGCGGGTTTACAAAAAGAGAACTCCAGATAATGATAGCCATGCAGAAAGGAGGGAGGATGGAGATTATAGGAAGAGAAATAGAGATAGTTCTAGTCATGTGGGAAGTAGGGATGAGAGAGAGAGTATAGAAAGAGAGGCGAAGAAAATAATAGCAGTAAAGGAAGGAGCAATGGTAGAGATTATAGAAATGATGATAGAGATTATAGGAAGAGAAAAGCAGAAAGTGAGAGGCGAGAAACGATGGATGAGGTAAGTGAGGGAAAAAGAAATGCAAATGGAGATAGCTATAGCCATAAAGGCAGGAGGGAAGAGCGAGAAGATGGAATGCGAAACACTTCAGGTGATACGAGGCACCAAAGTGAGAGGAGGAGGAGATGAATGTATATGGTTGTGAGCCGAGGAACTTGGGTTTGTTTTTATTCTTCTTGTCTCGTATGTAATCAAACTTGGCTTATTTATCTACTCTTTTAATCTAATTTTTTACTTGTCTCATGAAATACTTCAATTAGTTTTTTGAAGAGTAGTACAAATTCAGAGAAATTATAATACAGAAGCGCATGAGCAATATATAGACATCTTTTTTAATTCTAGGTCTTCATTTTGCATATACGCATGCGTAATCGTCCCAAATAAGCTCAGGGAAAAAGAAATAATAATAATAATTTTATTGCCGATACTGCTCCCATTAAAATGCCCAAGGGTTTTTTAACACATAATCCTATAGTTCTTAAAAAGAAATTAAAAACATTTTTTTTAAATTTTTTTTTCCAGATGCCAGTAGAAAAATAAAATAAAATTATAACATTACAAAATTAATAATCAAAATCATCAGTACGATATCGTAATATTAAAATTTAGTAGATTAATATCAGGGTAAAAATTACTTACAAACTTGGAGAGCGCTTGGAATTTTGCAACACAACTACTTAAAAGCCTGAAAGCGAGATTGGCTAAATTTTTTCTAGCAAAAGCTTAAAAAGAGAGAAATAAATGGGTAGAGTCATCCCTTTTATCCCTTTTCCCTCGTTCAATTAGAAAAGGGGTAGAGTCAAATTAAATTTGAGAGCATCTAAGACCAAGGAATTGTGTAATTCAAACTAGTTGCGGAGAATACATAGTTTGTAATTGGGATTAAATACATTTACGGAATATATATATAAACCTTGGACGGACGTGTGCTCGAGCGCACTCGGGAGCAACACCCGTCCGGACAGGCATTTTAGCCGTTCGGACGGAGTCACGGATGCGTTAGATACGATTTTCTGCCCAGCGCTATTTTGAGAAAAAAACCTAGAGAGCTATACATACATATATATATATATATATATAATAATAATAATAAAAAAAAAAAAAAAAACAGAAAAAAGGGGGGGCTATAGAGGAAGAAATTTTAGAGAAGATGGAAGAAAATTGTAGGGTTTTCCTTGTTTTAGGGGCTCTCAATTTTGGTGTTTAATTTTGTAAGCTTCTCAATACTTCATGGATTCAATTATGTTCGTATTTTCTTTTAATACCATGAAAGGCTAAACTCTCAACTAAGGTTGAGGATAAAGCCTCACAGATAAATAGGATCAAATAATTTTCATGTAAATTGATATTCTTCCGATTATATGCATTGTATTTCTGATTGTTCTATTCATATTCAATTAATTGTTGATCACTTTTAATTGATTGCTTAGTTCATTTGTTTAAGTATTGAATATCCATGGTGATTTGTTCAACGGATACATTGGATTATTCAATTTGAGTTGAATATCCCTTGTGATTTATGCAAAGCATGGATACATTAGATGATTTAATTTAAATCGGGTATCCTTTGTGATTTGTGCAAAGAACGGATACTTTGGATGATTTAATTAATCCTTTAAGCAAAAATAGAACATACATAAAATGTGTCGTTGAAAACTTTGGAAAATATTGATGAACCTGAAATTTGTTGGTATGAGTTTGTAAGGGGCGATTTCAAAACCTTAGTATTCATCCATTGATTAGTTTCAACTTGTTTCACTTTATGTTTGTTTATTTTTAATTCAAAAATTACTCAATTTTTGTGACTAGGTTAAGAATTTAATTAGTTTAAATAAAAATTGTTTTCTAAAACACAATACCATGTGGGATCGTCCTCGTACTTGCAATCATTAAAATTTCACAATAAGTTTTTGGCGTCGTTGCCGAGGAATGGATTGGTTTTTGAAAACAATTTATGTCTAGATTGATTTTATCTTTCTATTAGTTATAGCTATGAATTTTTTTAATTTTGCAATTTGGTTTTATTTTGTTTTTGTGTTCTAACCAAAAAAAAAGGAGAAAAGATTTTTTGGTTACTGTTTTGCAGCCTCTACCGCATCTTCTCCCGCACACTAACGCAAGTGCAATCGAGTGCAATTGCAGCACGCTCGAGCGCACTCGCGCACAAAGCAACACCTGGTTTCTTTGCGCTCACCTACGCACGACCAGCTCCCACGGCAACTCGAGCGCACCAGCGTTGCAGGCAACATCACTAAAGGATCAGCGCACCTGCGCTCGATCCCTCCCATCCTGCGCTCGAGCGCACCTTCGCAGATTGCACCAAGACAGATCAGTAGCTGAATTTTTGCCAAAAAATTAATTTTGGTCCGTTTTGTAAGTTTTTAAGTTTTAGAAGAATAGTTAATTTTTCATGTGGAAATGTGTTTTTGTTTTAAAGAGTGAGAGTGAGAATGTATTCCTTAGATGATTTTAATAAAAATTGGTTGAACATGTTTCAACTAGTTGTAGGACACCCACTCCTACCAACTCATCTCACATTTTTAACCCACATGAATCATGTTCATACTGCTTCAATCCTCATCATTAGGTTGGAAATTGTCTATCATTTGGGCAATTTTCTAATTTTTCTTATGAGCAAATGAACACTTCTTTCAACAGCTCAGGGTTTGAATCAAATTTCAATTTTTATAACCCGGACTTGAGCAACCATTATGATGTCTCGTAGCAAGCTCAGGCCACGAGAAATTATGCTCCTCAATTTGATGAATTGCAGCATCTTGAATATCTGCAGTTCAATAACCAATCTTTTATTATTTCATCCTGCAATTATCCTCCACAAGAATTATCATTGGAAGACAGTTTCAAAGCATTCATGCAAACAGTTAACCGGGTCATGCAACCAACCGACAAAGCCATGCAAGAGATCAAAGATGCTGCTATGGCCAACACTCAAGCAATTGCAAAGTTGGAAGGACAGATCGATCATCTAGTTGCTGAATTCAATAGAATAGAGGAAGAAGAGCTTGAAAGTCAGCTGATGGCTAGAGGGCACTACATGATTGATAATGATGATGTAAGAAATTCTAATCATAAGCATGTCCAAACCACCACCACAATTAAGAGTGAGAAAATTTTGGATAACAACAAGGTGAAAGAAAAAAAGGAGCAAATTGTGCTCCCGCCAACTCCAAATTTGTCTAATGATAATGAAGTGGGTACTGAAACTCCTTCATTCAATACTATCTTTCTTGAGACATATCACAAACTCCAAGTTTCATTTTCTCAATGTTTCAAAGAGCTATCTTATGCTAAACTTCTTAAAGATTAAAGTTTAAAAAAGAAAGGTAGACTAAAGAATGAATAGTGCCTCAAAATGCTCTAAAGCAAACAAAATGTTGCTTTAGTGCCCATTTTGGAGGGAAACCTCAAAATTTCGAACCGAAACAATCATCTTTTCAAGGCAAAACATAAAAGAATAAAAAAAACAAATTCGTCGTATCCAAAGTCAGAAAGGCGATAGCACCTGGCTGTTATATCCTCTGCAACCACACCAACCACCACCTCCATACCCACGCACGAGGCTATCAAACCCTAAATCTCTCACGATAACACACCAGGGAGCGGTGATCAGGTATGTCGCACAGCAGTGTCGAGCCGGATTTCAACATAGGGGACGACATCCTGGCCGTGATACCGACGGATCCGTACGACCAGCTGGATCTCGCGCGGAAGATCACCTCCATGGCCATAGCCTCGCGCGTCTCGAAGCTGGAGTCGGAGGTCACCCACATGCGCCACAAGCTCTATGAGAAGGACCTCCTCGTCGTTGAGCTCGAGGAGAGGGTCTCCAGCCTCGACCACGCTTACCAGGAGGCCCATTCCAGACTGAAAAACGCAGTAGATGAGAATGTATCTCCTTCTTCTTTTTCGTGTTTTTTTTTTTGGTTAATTACTTTCATCTTTTTAAATAGTGATTTGCTGCGGGTTTTTTTTTTTTTTTTTTAATTTTTCTTTCCTGCTATTTGGATGCGGAGAAAATTGGAAGAAAAAACGAAAAGGAAGTTTTTGAGTTTTGAGCGTTTTGGCTTTATGTTTTGCTCGGAACAATAAATCGATTCATTGTGCCAGGGTGCTGAATTTTGGTTAAAGATCACTATTTTGGTGCAAACGTCTTTGCTCTTGGCGGTTTTGTTCGCGTGTTGCCGAACTTTTGTCGTTTTTTCTAGTTTTGGGATTTGGGAAAAAGGGGTGGATTTCTCTTTTGCTCTGTTGGAGCTCAATCGAGTGAAATTCGCTCCAAGAAATTAATATTAGGATGGGTTGCACTCAGGTTTTATAGCGCCAATATAGAGAAGAAGCAAAGAGATCAGTTTTGGCCTTTATATTATATCATTTTCATAATTAAAGGATAAAGAGGTATAAGATAATATAAAATTCAAAAATCACCATTTTTTCCCTCTACATTCTCAGCAAAATAATGGAGAATCTGAATTTCTGGTTGAAGCATTTTAAACTGATGTTTGCTGCTTCTTTATTTATTTTTTTAAAATCTCTTTATTTGATTGAAGATGAAACTTTCGAGGGAACGGGATTCTTTGGCAATGACTGCAAAGAAACTTGGCCGTGATTTGGCAAAGGTGAGGTGCCAATATTTGTGTGTGGTTTAATTTTAGTCATCTTGGTGTTCATTTAATGGGGTTATTTTAATTTCTGTTCCATATATTGTGCAACTCATCTTTTTTGATTGAAAAACAAAACAATTACTCTTGAAAGAGCGGACACATGTAGTTTTTGCTGCCTTTTTTTTTTTTTTTTTTTCCATGATTGATTAAAAAAACTAGTAGATGGATTTTGTTGGGAAAGAAAGTCGTCAGAATAGAATGGTAACTTTGGCTCAATTGATGCAAAAGTAGCAATATTTCTAATTTGTCTGGTCATAGTCAACATAAAAAATTATACAAATGGTTAGGATCTGCTACATGTTGTAAATCGTTTCTTTTGCAAAATTGTAAAGTTAATAGTTCCTTGACCAAAAAAAAGAAAAAAAAAAAAGGCATTAAGTCATAAACCTTATTGAAGAAGTCTGCAGCTCTAAAATATCTTTCTGGTTGTGTTGGGTAACCCAAGATGAGTTAAAATCAGTATATGTTGGCTCATCATGACTTGCTTAAACTGTATCTTCAGTGAAGAGGGTGAATTAGCTCTTGATTGAATATCCTTTTTGTTATTAGTCATTCTGGACTGATATTGCGCAGAAAATTTGGATTGTAAGGGAGGATGATTCCATATTTTTGGGTCATGTTGTATTTGGAGTTGAATTGTAAGCCTTAAATGTATGTATGCTATTAGGAAATAAACCATGGCTGTTCATTTCCTCTCAGCCCACTATTTTTTTTTTGTCTGGAGGGTGTGTAGAAAGGAGAGTTAAAATTTGGCTGCACCTAGTGAAAGAGCGGTGATTTCTTTTTTCTCCCAACCTAAGCTCACCATTTGGTTTTCTTTCTCTCCTTTCTCCTTATGCAGTTGATCACATGGAGGGAAAGTAGGTTCTCTTTCCTTCCAATGTACCTTCCCACCAAATGGCGAACAAATTATTTGACACCTAACATTCACTTAATTAACTAAAACAACAGTCATTACTCATTAGTGCTAATCAGATCCTAGGTTTTAGTCCAAGGTTTAGTACTGAAACTACCACAAAATTGCTTTCTAGGAAATAAGCTTCATGACCACATTGTAATGACAAACATCATAGATGTAAAACAGATAGAAATGTCACTTCCTTTGAAATATCCAGCAAATGTGAGATATCAGAAGTACTTTGAATATAGACTAATCTATTTGTCATGATCTTTTTTTGAGCTGGTTACCTTGAATAATCTCATAAAAATAATTGTTACAAAGAACTGTTTGTATGATGGTAAGTTTGGCATCTGTATAGTTGGCTTCTCCTATATTTTAGATTGTCTTCATTTAGTTCAAGAAGTTGAACTTAATTTATTGTCTGTGATGTTAATAGCATCTTGGTGTGAATAACATGTATAGAATTTTCACGTTTTCATTAATTTTTCTATTTATATCCATATGTTTATTTAATCCCATCTGATCTTATCATGCTTCTATCTGTACTGATGGAACTCTTTGCTAGACTACTGCATGAGAGATAAACTTACTGACCTATTTTCAGCTTAGGGGTTCAGCTGTTTTAGGTCTACCTATCTGCCTTCTTGTTCCTTGTTCTCCTGTTCAGAGTTTATTTCTTTTGTTACTGTCTATTTGGTTTATTTGATTTGTCTACCGCTATCAAATTGTGGATGCTGCAAGCTCATGTGATACAAGTGCTGCCATATTTTTTTGAATTGACAGTTGGAACAATTTAAGAGACAACTGATGCTATCCCTGAATGATGATAATTCATCAGTAAGATTTCCTAACTTATCAATCTGGGTTATTCATACTTTCCATGATTTAAGTTTCTGTTCCTTCTCAACATGGACATTTTGTGTGATTTATATGGATATATGCATTGATCATTGAGCGTTTTTTCTTGGGACGCTAATTAGCTAGTGTTTTGATTTAACAGCTAGCTGAAGCTGTTGATATTGGAACCTGTGACCAATCAGTTCCCAAGGCATATCCTGATAAGGGTACTATTTACCTGAATTCATGAGCCATTTGATAAATGTTACTGTTATGGACTGATATTGCTTAGAAAATGTTTTGCTCTTCATCAAAGGTCTCACATTTGTTTCTTTTATGTTGCCTGCCACCTATGGGCATTGTGTGTTTTGCTAATGCTTACAGATGAGGGTGCAAACGGCTACATGGCACATCAATCTTTCAGTGGCTCAACAAATATTGTAAATGTAACTGATGAAGGTATATGTACTTGCCTTTTCTATTTTATGAGTCCCCTTTCAATGGCTTAGAATTTTGTTCTGATTATATTCTGAGACACAAAATAAACATAATTCATAAGAAAAAAAATCAGTTTTGTTTGTGAGCAATATTGTTATGTTTCCCTTCATGCATATCTGCTTTACAATGATGATGATAATTTTCTTAATCCTAGTGGCATGTGTAGTACCTCAGATTATTATCACTAAATAAAGAATTTGCTTTAAATCTCAGAATCTAGAATTTAAAGCCTTAAGCAATAATTAATAGGAAATCGTAGGAACATAATGAAATGAATGATGAATATAATTTTTAGTTGCTTTCCCAAATCAGCAGGATGGGGGATGAGCTTATGGGTTCAAAACCCACTTGGTGCATTTCTAACTTACCAATTAAAAAGACAATTATTTTAAGTATTGATATTTGGTAATATGAAAACTCTTAATTCCATGATGAAGGAATTGTGCAGTCTGCTATGCCTTCATTATTCTCTGCATAGGCATACACTTTTGTATTGTTTTATTTTGATAAGTAATAATATTATTTTTTTAAAAGAAGAGCCTTAAGTACGCGGGAGATGTGCAACATATTTATATATAAGCATATACATTTTGGGGCAGCTTAGTTTCTTATATATAATTAAGTATTGAGTCATGAAACCAAGTAGGGGCGTTGAAATTATACTAGTTACTAGAGGTTATAAGTTTTTGCATTCAAGCTACTTTTTGTCTGCAGTATCAAGGCATGCTGTGCAAAGATTTTCTATGACTCCATATATCACACCACGGCTTACACCAACTGGAACTCCAAAAATTATTTCCACAAGTGGGTCCCCTCGAGGTTATTCTGCTGTTGGATCTCCCCAGAAAACTTCTGGTACAACATCTCCTGCAAAACCGCCATATGACGGACGGACTATGTTGTCTTCATGGTACCCATCAAGCCAGCAGTCATCAGCAGCAAACTCACCTCCTCGTGGACGTCCACAGCCAGGTTTTTAAGAGTTATTGCTATTTGAGTACAATTCTTTTTGAGGGATTTTTTCTGTTTCCCATAAGCACATAAGTTTATTTTGCAACTTATTTGGGCTTTGATGCAATTTTCAATCAGCCTACCATCTCCTTACAGCTAGCTTAAACATTCAGTGTATGTTCTATAGTATAGTCTGTAATAGAAGATGACAGCTTGCAGAGCAGTTCTTGCCTGTCACATTTACAGATTGTTTCATTCTGCTTCTCATTAATCTTTCATTAAGTTGTGGTAAAAAAATGTGTAGGGCGCACTCCTCGAATCGACGGAAAGGAGTTCTTTCGTCAAGCCAGGCAAGTTCCATAATTTCTATTGTAATATATAATGAGTAACTTATTACAATTGTAATGGGGCTCTTTGCCATTGATTTCCTTAATCTTTTTTCTCCTTCTAACTAGGTGTTTTCTCATGTATATTTTTTGTGTACTTGGGAGAGCCTTATACTTATAATGATATCTCGATTACTTATAATTTTTTTTTTTTTTATATAATCCAGAAGTCGGCTATCATACGAACAGTTCAGTGCATTTCTGGCTAATATTAAGGAATTAAATGCTCAAAAGCAAAATCGAGAGGTAATGAGTTGTTGAATGCTTAGTAATTGCTAGTTATATGCTCTTAAATTGCTTGCACTTATACTGTTTACCAAACTACTAAATGGTTCGAAATCATTTCCTTTCAGGAAACTCTAAGGAAAGCAGAACAGATATTTGGGACAGATAACAAAGACCTTTACCTGTCATTTCAAGGATTGCTAAACCGTAACATACAGTAGAATTCAAAAGTACATTGCTTGTGATGGTTTTGAATAAGTGGTATGTCTATCTTCTCACACCTTTCCATTACAAGGCTTCACGAGTGTGTGTCAGATGTTCCTCTTTGAGGCTCCACACATTAGTACCATTGTGATTTGCACCTTTTGGTAGACCCTAAGTAAATGTTATTCTTCATACCCATTCATCACTCATGTTGGCCATTAAAAAACAGGGGGAAATTTCACTTTACACCCCTAAACTACCACGCGATTTGACATACCCCCGAACTTTGAAGCCTCTCAATTTGGACCATTGAACTTTCAATTACAATCAATTTGAACCCTTGCGTCAATTTTTGCCGTTAAAACCCTAAAAAGACAAAATTACCCTTCAATTTCCTTTTTATTTAAAAAAAAAATGGAATTTTTGTTTTTTTGAAAAAAAGGGGTCACAAGGTGGCCCAACTGTGGGTCTCCTTGTGATTTTCTTTTTTATAATATATATTTTTAATTTTTAATTTGAAATTAAGAGTAAATTTTGAATTTTATAAAAAAGTCAGGAGTATAAACGTCATTGTATCACTTTTAACATTTTAAATTTGATGGAGGGGTTCAAATTGATTGCAATTGAAAATTCAGGGGTCCAAATTGACAGGTTTCAAAGTCTGGAGGGAATGTCAAATCGCGTGATAGTTTAGGGGTTTGAAGTGAAGTTTTCCAAAAAAAAAGAAAAGAAAAGAAAAGCCACTTAAAACATGCCACATCAGCTGTTATCACATAGGTGTGATAAATGGGCCTGAAGAGTAATAACATTACTCTAGTTTATATGACATCTATCTAATTCACTAAGATTCAAATTATTTAATTTTTTACATTATTTTATGTTCAATATTTATAGAAGTATCTCCAATTGTCTTGAAGTTGTAAAAAATATGATTTTTTTTCTTCAACTAATTGTCTACTTACATTTTTCTGTAGTTGATTATGAATCAACTTGAAGCCAATAAAGGCTGCTTAACTTAAGTGACCGAGCTTGAGCTTCACAAAATTATATTGAGCCGAGCTCAAGCTAACATACTGAACCTTGAGCTGTGTATTTTCTGGTTGATCAAGCTCAAACAGCTGAAGATTGATATTGGCTTGGCTCATTGGGAGCCATAGCTATAATTGCTGTATTTTTGCTTTATTTACTGCTTGTTATAGTGTATGGAGCTCTATGTTTTGATGTACTTGTGATATTGATCGATGCTTTTCAACTATTGCTCATAGGGACAAAAATTTCATTGTATATTGATTCTTTTTGTTTCCTTGGAGAGAATGATTAAGACAGGCAGGACCTCAGAATAAAATATGCTAATTTTGAACTTGGTTGTGTTATATTATTCCTCCATCTGGGGTTTATAACATAGCTATTTTTAGATTAAATATGAAGACGCGCAAGGGTAAGGGGATTTGATTCGAGCTGAAGGAGTTAAAGGAGTAGAGGGATGCTTAAAATAGCATGGGGAGAAGTAGAGAAGAAGGGTGTGATAAACAGGGAAATGAGGAGAGCTTGGATTTGTTAGAATGGTGGAAAAAGTTCAATGTGGCTGACCTCAATTAGCTGAGAAAGGATCCATGGAGCTAATTTCACTATAGTTAGCTGAGTTAATTTTATGTCTTGATGAGATGTTTGTATGATAAATAAATAGCAACAATATGTATCAGCAATATCTTGCAAAGTGACAATAAAATGGCTGCCATGATATGTTTACCAGCAATCTCAACAAGACCCATTTTGAAATTATGTCTTGTGTTATTCTCATCTGATACTGAGATGTATCATTCAGTACATTTTGGTATGGCCTGAGAGTTGGTGCCATGGTGAACAGACAGCCTCAAGTTACTGCAACTTAAAGCATTTCAGACCTAGATATTCCATTATCTTGGACAATAACAAAGACTTGTTTATTGATACTTTGAGTGAATCCACATGCTGGACCCGTTTCCCCACTCTTATGTAATTTGTATTTGTCTTTTTATTTTTTATTTTTTATAACTAATTCAATTTCATTAATAGCGCAAAGGGTGGTTTATATGGGCAGTGTTTTCTTCCAAATTGAATTGGAGAAAATTCCTTTATTCTATTCTATAAAAATAACATGTGTCCTCCACATGTGAGAAGCACATGCTTTTTTTAATTACAAAGACAAAGTTGGATTAAATTTTATTCAAAAAGCATGTACTTCTTACATGCTATTTAAAAAACATGTACTTCTCACATAAAAATGACGCATGTCATTTTTATATAATAGGTTAGAGGAAATTCCTCTAACCCAGTTTGAAGGAAAACTCTATGTTGTTTGAAAATACATTACATAGTTTAGAATTTTGATTAAGGACCTTGAAACATTGAATTTATGTGTTGGGATTTTGGATGACTATTATTAATTGCTGGTCAATGCCGATTACTGTTTGGCAGGTTGTGGACCAAGCTTGTTCCCAGCTGCTTTGAGTGTGCCATCCAATTTCTAGACGTGTGATCAGCATCCATTTTAGCAGCTATAGTTGAGTGAGCAAGAGTACGGTTTTATAGGCTTTGATATTTTTCCCATTTAATGCAGGTATGCTATATGTAAATAAGTGCTTTCGGTTTTGCATTACCTGCTCAGTTATCTAAGAGTACTTATTGACGCTCCCTTAAAAAGATTTTCATTTCTCAAAATTTCTTGTAGAGAGGAATTCTCTTCAATGCATCTTATATTATTTCTGTTCTCTCTCATCAATTCATCCATGTTTAGCTGTTAGAGATTGCTCTAACGTGCATCTCAAATTGCTTTGGTTTCATCATCACCTATCAACATTGAATGCTGTTGTACCACTTTTAGTTTACTCAACTTTGTATTCATATTGCTATGACCAAATAATAATAATAAACATCTGCTTACATTACCCTACTTGTTGAATGCCGAGTGTTATTCCAGACAATGTTGTGACAGAAATGTCCTAGATCTTGTGATAGTCTTTGTTGTTGTCTTCCTTTTTTGGTCATTTCGTACACGTGCACAAGTGTGGGGGCAATGGATGATTGTTTCATTTTGTACCAATAATGCAAATGCATATATTATTAGGCTTTTTTTTTTGTTTTTTTTAATGATAAGAAACTTCTCTAATGCAGTGTTACTTCGTGTACCCATTCAAAGAGCCTTTGAATTGTGCTAAGACATGAAAACTTGGAATTGATATGTTAGCCCCCATCCTTCGTGTCTTTCTGCCATTAGGTTTTTCTGATTGATTTGCTAGTACATCGTCACATATGTGGGGATATCAACGATTGTCTCATATTTTGTACAAATGCTGCATATATGCATACAAAGGCTTATGCCTTGGAAGAGACTTTAGGCAGCGTGTCAAGAGTCGTGAATCGTGATGCTTCTATGATCTTAAAACTTGTGATTTATGTCAACCGTGCACGCTTTACATCCTGCCTTTAGATTTAAGCATGTAATCTTTCAATATTTTACCTTGAGATGGTGGGTGGTACGCATTGTTGCATTTATATGTAGTTCCTTTGGTCAGGCTTGTTAGAGCATGTTTGCGTTTGGAAATAGAGTTTTTAAAGTTAAAAAGAGTTTATTTATTTATTTTATTTTTAAAAAACTTCATTTCAAAAGTATATTTTAGCCCCTTGAGCTATAATTCATTTTGCACTTACACCTTCAAACTTTCAATTGTCCTCAAAAATATCGTGTTGCCAAATTAGACACTTGCATTTTTTTTTTTCTTCAAAATGCTCTTCAAGTTATTCAAAAATATCTATTTAAAAAAATTCAAATTATTAAAAAGTTAAACATAAAAAATTGAAAATTCTAAAAAGCGGTGGCCCTTTTAATATTAATCTCAATATATATATATTTTTTTGTTTTTCAAATAGTTATAATTATATATTTTTAATTTTGTTTTTTTAGTACTTCAAGGGTATTTTGAGAATATTTTGACACATGATGGTAGTGTGTGGGGCATTGATGTCATTTTTAAAGTTTGAAAGTGTAATTGCAGAATGAGTTATAGTTTAAGAGGGTAAAAGTATATTTTTTAAACAGCCCAATGCAATTCTGAATAGGTTTTTTAGACCCTTGATGGTCTTGTATAACCAGATTGAAGGGTCAGCCAATCAGAATTTTTCTCATGTCTTTTATGAGCAACAGGCTTGTGAAAAAAGGGGAAAAAAGATTAGGGGAATAAAGTGTTTATGGCCTACAAAATTTTTATCATGTGGTATGCATGATGGGCAACACTCCAGTTTAATTCCTTGGATTAAGATTTAAGAAAACGGTATGGATTCCGAAATAATTGAAAGTTGAGTAAAGGCATTGATTGATATTTACAATTATTCTATATATATATATATATATCAATTACTTCAGAATCCATAGCGTTTTCTTAAATCTTCAGATCCAAGGAATTAAAAGTGCAGACAAATCGCTATGGATTCTGAAATAATTGATATATATAATGATTTTTAGCGGGGGAGGGGAGACTGAAGACGCCTTGTGATTCTCGTACATATGAGTTACTTATCCTTATCACTCAAAAAGATTGCGAACAAGATCAAAAGCAGTCTGATTGCGTTTGGACTGGGAGGGAATACGAAGCAGAGATGCAACAGAGAAAATGTATATGTAGCTAAAAGTGCAGACAAATCTTTGAAGGAGAATCTAAAGCTTGCTGAGAAAAACAAAAGTAAGTGTACTAGGGAGTAGGAGGGAATATTGCAAATGATAGAATACATGAAAAATTGTGGGTGCTATAGTGATCTTATGCCCCAAAATCAGGCTAGGGTCACTTCTAAGCAACGTGCACCACTGCACCAATAACATGACCATGTTGGGCCTTTGAGACCTCAACCCCTCCTAAGGGCTTGTTTGGTTCTTCCCCAAATAAACCAACTCCAAAGCTGTTTCTTTACCCGAGCAAAAATGACATCGAATCATAAGTCTAATTGATACAACACAAGGTTGACAGTATACCTTTAAAGGTTCTTGAACAAGTGGATTTTAAAACTGGTATAGATGCATAAAACTCAAAGAATGGTGGCTTGTTTGTCTTGTTAGGATGAAATTTAGTAAGATGCACAAACATGCCCCAGACAGCTAGAAGCTTGAGCATGATACTTTTGACCAAGATTGTTGGGCTGGGTTTCTTTTCCAAGCTTTACCTTTTTATTTTTTTATTTTTTTATTTATTTTTTATTTTTATTTTTAATTTAGTTATTTATTTATTTATTTTTAAACTAGTTGGCAAAAAAAGTAACAATAGTACAAAATGCCTCAACCTAATTACCAAATGAATCTTCAAATCTAATTATGGCAATTGAGTTGGTCCCAACAATGATTATGCATGTCAAACTTTCAATGCCGGAGACCTACAAGAAGGTCAAAGTGGCATGCTTGTGGAACTACTTTCAATGCTTAAGTTAGTGAATGTGAATTTCATAAGAAGAATGAACATAATGTAGGTATAAGAAAAAGAGAATGACTTCTATATGGTCTTGGCACAAATTAAGCTCTTAATTTGTGCTCTCCAATGATAAGTTGACACATCAGCTTGGAACAACAAATAACCTTATTGTGAAAACACCAGATTGGACCTCTTTTATCACTTATGGACAAAAAAAACCCTCCTCTTTTACGTATTATCTCACCTTCTTGCCACAATTATCTCTCTCCCTCATTTTTATTTGAATCAATATCCAAGACAAAACACAAAACATCAATGAAAATAGTTAAGATTATTTTTTTAAAAAAAGACCAGATGAAAATGGACCCAATGTTCTCAAATAGTTACAGAGGCGAAAAATAAACCCTTGTAACTAAAGTAGTTATGAGTTTGGAGGACGAAAAAAAAAAACGTTTGTTTTAGTGAAGAGAGGAGATAGATCAAAGAACTGATGAAAACTAGAGATTGGAAGTACTCAGTTTGCAAAGATTTCTGGAAAATGCATTATGGGTAGAGCAAATCTGCTCTCCTCACTCCTCTCTCCTTTTGTATTAAAGGTAAAGGATTTTTTTGAAGGAATTATGTTGTAAATATAGCGATTTGAACTGGGGTATTGATTAGACTGTTTTCGTTTATTTATTTATTTATTTTTTTGAATTGAAGATTGTTTTGGTTTGATTGTTCTTGTTTGCCTTGTATTTGGCATCTTGGTGGGGTTGGTTGAGGTGTAATGGGTGTTGTAGCTTCTTGCTGGGTTGGAGTTCGGTGTGGGTTGCTGCAATGAGGTTTTTCTTTAGAGAGAGGTGAGAGCTAATAGGTAAATGATGAGGGTTTTTTGGTCCATAAGTGATCAAAGAGGTCAATTATGGTGTTTTCATGATAAAGTCATTTGTTGTTCTAGGTTGATGTGTCAACTTATTATTGAAGGGTACAAAGGGTTTGGTTTGTACTAAGACCTTATAGAAGTTATTCTTTAAGAAAAATGCAAGTAAGAGAACGAGTAGGAAGAATGTACTTGCCTTACAATTTTTCTTACCTTTTATAGAGGCTGTTTTGAGTTGGTAAATTAGATGTGTAAGGCAAGTGTCGTCGAACATAGGGATCACCTATTGAATGTGGTGGGTTTAGCGGGTTTCAAAAGGCAGGTAATTTTGGACTTTGATTGGCTTTACCTAGAGAGAAGACTGCCAACGGTTTACTTTCTCTTTTTGTATATTTTTAATGGATAATATTAGATATCTCAACACTTTTTCTCAAATTCTTTTTCTCAGATGATCTGATCCATTATATATATATATATATATATGAATGAATGAATGAATGTAGGGTCCAGATCATTTAGAAAAGGTTTGAGAAAAAGTGATGGAATGCTTAGCAATTAACCCTCATTCTTAATTGGCAAGTCGTTAATGGGGTGGATCTAGATTCCTTATATAGTTCATTCCCATTTGGGGCGCAAGCAAAGGTAGGGGTTCTAGTGTGTACGCTGTTTAATATGTTTGGGTCTTGGGTTGGGGCGAAGTCTACTTTTTGGGGAAATGGGCCTTTTGTTGGGCCAATTAGGCCTTGCTACATATTGCGGAGTCAGCTGGCCCCAATTTGCCAGGACGACTTGATCGACCTATAGGAGTTATGCTAGGTATGCTTGCTACGGATCTCTATGTACCCCTTGGATGACACTCAAATGAGAACTATTCCGAATTAAAGCTTAGCTAACCGCGGTTTGTGTCATCACCAGGTCATGGTTCCCACAGTAGTGGTGGACTTCTCATGTAATTTTTCAACTTTGTGAAGGCATTCGATCTCGCACTATTCATTCCATTCTAAAGCCTTTTGTAAGGTCATAAAGAATGGCAAACATCAGTCGTCTATCAACCGAGATAAGGACCGGTTCAATGCTGCTATATGCTCGGTGAGTTGTTGCAGCTCGTTAATTAGTATAACTCCCTCAAAACTGGCATTGACCATTTCAGTAGGGTTATTGGCAATCTCTTCGGTCCAGTTAACTAGTAAGCCATGACCTCAAAGTTAAAGAACCAGCCTGCACTTGTAATCCCGAGTCACCAATTTTGATCAGCCATGACCTCAAAAGTCAAAGGTAAAGAAAACTGTGTTTTATCATCTTTTTTACTTAAAAAGTTTCATGTGAAACAAAGGAAACCGGCTTTGATAGATGCAAGTGGGTAGGGTGGCAATGTTACGTGATGGGATGAAAAGGGTAAGCGCGCAGAAGCACCTGATACTATATATGTACTGTCTGAAAAAATCTTCCATTCTCTCCATCTCTTACTTCGCTTTTTGTGGCAAATAGCCAGAGAATGTTAAACATTTGAGCTAGAAGCCTCCCTGCAGATTGAAAATAAATCAAAAAGAAATACTCGATCTTCATCTATTTACATTACCAAGTTGCACTCCAAAATTAGGTCGATTTTGTATATATAATATATATATATGCATGGTTGAGTTGGTAAGAAGAAAAGCTAGGAATCTTTAGAGATAACAAAAGATCGTGCTAAATGTATCTTGTGTGTACTTTTCTAAGACATAGTTGTTTTGAACCAGATACCCCTTCAAATTCAGAACAAAGCTTCGATAAAGGACTATTCAACGGAATAAGATCCTCTTCGGTCCAAAATGAATTAAAAAATATCTAGTTTATAGTTATAATTTCTTCTCAAAAATCCTAGAGTCACAAATGGGACACCTGTCCCGCTAACAAATAAAATAAAATATTATTTAAGATTTTTTTTAAAAAAAAAGAAAAAAAAGAAAAAGAAAAAGGAGTGGCTGGCCACCCCATCTTATCCATAGGGGGTGGCCGGACCTCCCCCAAGGGCCATGGAGGTGGCTTCGGCCACCCCAGACCGGTTGAACCACTTCAGTTGGGCTTGGGGGTGGATTTGGCCACCCCAGACCGAAGCCACTCCTAGGCCGGCCGGTTTGGGGTGGCCGAAGCCATCCCATGGCCCTTGGGGTGATCTGTCCAATTGCTTCGCTTGGGGTGGCCCTCACCCACCCCTGCCGGAGCTCATTGAGGTGGCTCTGCCACCCAGCTTAAATAGGGTGGTCCTACCATCCCTATTGCCAAGATTTGCCAACCACTCTTTATTTTTTTATTAATTAATTAATTTTTATCTTAAATAATATTTTATTATTATTTTTTGTTATTAGGACAAGTATTTCATTTATTCTTAGAAATCCTAACCATGAATGAATATACACTTTAAACAGGAGAGGATGAAACATAATAGTGTGGTAAAAAATGGGCAAGTTAAGGAATACAAATTTGGGGGATATATGTTGTACTTGTGGACACATGATGTTACAAGCCCATGTGTTGGATTCCTTGTCTATAAGTAGGTCACATCTTTAGGGGTATACTGCTTTAAACAGTATATATATATATATAAGAATAGTATTCACATGAGGAGGAGGGCCTCTATGGATCAAGATAAATCAATTTCTTTTATTTATTCAAATGGATTAGGGCTAAAATTAGTTGAGTCAAAAAGCATTCATCACTAAATAAATTTCATCAAATCTTAACCATCGTTTTTCAATTAAGTTTCATGATGCGTGATTTATAGCCGATTGAACTACTCCTTTGAAACTAAATAGTAGTTTATTATTTAACATATTTATCACTTCTTATGGTAAATTTACAACGCTCATCTCCGATTGGGTTTTTGAATGTTTTTTCAAAAGTAGTAGGTAGAGTTAATTTGTACAATTAAAAAAGTGTTGATAGAATCAAATTTCCACCAATTAATTTGGAAAAAGAAAGAAAAAAAATCAAAAGAATTGAAGTAACAGTAGAACAACCAACCGTATTTAGGTGAAATATCCAATAACTGGCAACGCTGCCATTCTAATTAGAGTACTAGTGTGGGATATTAGGGTTAGAAAATGAACAAATTAAAACAGATTTGGTTGAATCAGTTAGCAAATTCACGCGTTTACAGCTTTTCCAAACAGTAAGTAAACACTTAACCCAGTGTGACAGCTAATAATGTCTTTAACAAGTGTGCCCCCCTCACCTAATTAACCGTCCTAAAAGCTGCACACCAACTTGCACTCCCACAATCCTATATATTCAAGGCTTTCACAGAACAGGGTGATCATGAGCGAGTGTGAAGATCTATCTAATCCATTTTATTTTATTATTTCATATTATATTATATATTATATTATATTATATATTATATATTATATACCCTCTCTCTCTCTCTATATATATATACGTACCTCCATCTCCATATATCCCCCATTAATGGCTTCCATTAATCCTCAATTCTACTCCGACAGCACATTTCCTAGTCATCTTTCTGAGTTTTCTACAGTACCCACTGTGGGTGTGGCTTTTGGTGGTCCAATGTGGAGTCAGGAAAGCTTAGTGCCATTATTTGATAATGCTCTGCTGGATCATGTTGTCGTGTCGCCACAATCGGATATGACATCATCGTATCCCGGCGCCGGCGGGAAACTAGAGACATCGGACCTCGCCGTTCCCTCATTGTCTGACCACTATAAAGTGGATTTGTGTGGGATGATGCCTGCAGGGGTTGATAATTTTGGTGCCGCCCTCCAACCCAATATGTGCCACTTCAGGGAGGAGTATTGTTGTGGATTTCTCGACGAGTTTAAGCCGCTTTATCCTGCGGCTGGGGATAACAACTCATGGGTATATTTATATATATATATACTTACTTCAAACCCATCATTGTGTTTATGTGCGCATTAATATATATATATATATATATATATATATATATATATATATATATATTAATGCGATGATCGATACATATCGAGAAAAAAGGAACTTGTATCGGATCTTCCACGACTGTTTTTTCAAAGAAAGTGGAAAATGATTTTAGATATTATTCAGCATTAATTAATTAATTAATTAATTATTTTGGGTTGTAGGGAGGAATTCAAGGTAATCAACCGGCTGCGATGGAAGAATCAAATATCAAAGTTGGACGGTACTCGGAGGAGGAAAGGAAGGAAAGGATTGTAAGATATTTGAAAAAGAGAAACCAAAGGAACTTCAACAAAACCATCAAGGTAAGGTATTCTTGCTTGCTTTTGCGTTTATTTAGCGACCCAATAAAAAAAAATAATGGAAGACAATTACAGTATGCATGTCGGAAGACCCTCGCTGACAGGAGAGTTAGAGTTCGTGGGAGATTTGCAAGGAACAGTGAACTCTGTCAAGAAAGAATGCTTGTCATCAACAACGACCATGACGATCCTCACAAGCAGGAATCCTACTGTAGTAGTGATGCCACCGAGGTACTTTAATTACTTCCTCCACTAATTAATTATTTAATTAATGTGTTTTAATTCATCTCCAGGATCATATATGTGTATATATATATATATCATTTTGTTTAAATATTGGGGGATAATATTTTGCAGATAAAAACGGACGACGACGACTGGCTGCAAGAGGCAATGGCAAGTTTAATGTATTTACCATATATTGCTGGGTGATATGGATATGCAAATTGACAACTAATGTAGGGACCGTTTAAATAGGGCATGCCTTTTTTCTTTTCTTATTTTCCTCATGTACGTAGTCTTACGTACCAGGCAAAATATTGAGATTATATATATATATTGAGTTTACTTTGGAATATATTAATTGGCAAATGGATATTGATCCAAAGGGAAAAAGCTCACTTTTTGTATGCAAATTTCTCTTTCACTTTATTGCTTTGATAAGCACGTGTAAACTTTGCTATAATTTACAAAACATGCATGGCTGGTCTGATTGCTGTGTTTTTATATGGGTTTCTTTACGTAGAATTCACATTTGGGGTTAAATCTAATATGAAATTCCTTTGAATTTGAAGATTTTTGTCTCATGGATATTATTAGTTGGTTGGTCCGCTGTATTTTACAATCCAGTTGCAAATTCATAATCTGAAATTCAACTCTTATATATATATATATATATATATATTTTCAGAGAAGTCATTTTTCCTGAAAATGTTTTCTGCCGAAAACATTTTATGGCGTTTATTGCGCACATGGAAAATCAATTTTTTTTATTTTTTTTTTATTTTTTTATATATTTTGTAATTAAATCATATTAAACTCTAAATTACAAAAATGTCATGATCAAGTCTTAAAGTTGTCTGAAGTGAGTCCCGCAAGGACCCACCCGAGACCAGCCTAGACCCCGCCTAGACCATATCAAGACCTCGTCGGGGCTAGCCCGAGACCCTGGCAGGACCCGCCCAAGACCCGATAAGGACATTTTCATAATTTAGTGTTTAATATGATTTTGCGTACATACCAAATACCGGAAAATGTTTTTAGTTGAAAATGTTTTCCGGCAACCGGGACCCACTTGATTTTCCATACATGCCAAATACCAGAAAATGTTTTCTAAGAAATCGTTTACAAGGAAAATGTTTTCCGCCGAAAATATTTTCCGACGAGTCCTGGGCGAATCCCGATCAAGTCTCGATGGGGTTCCGGGCAGGTCCTAGGCGGGTCCCGGTCAAGTCCCAGGAGAGGGTCTTGGGCAGGTTTGAGTGGGTCCCGTTCAGGTTCAGTCAGGTTCGGGGCAGGTCCTAGCCCGGTCTTGAGCGGGTCCTGGGCGAGTCCCGGTCAAGTCCCAGGCGGGTCTTGGCAGGGTCTATCTATAGCCGTAAACCATTTTTCGAAAATTAAAGAAGAATTTTTAGTCAAAAGGAAAATATTTTGCATTGACCACTATTTTACGTCGCAGTAAACACCGTAAAATGCGGAAATCATTTTCTGAAAACCATTTCACGTTGGAGCCTATATATTAATGGCATTTACCACCTCACCAGTTGAGAAGATCAAGCTAATTGTTCCGACGTAATTATTAATTACTCAACACCTTTGTTAACAAAATCAGCTCTATCAATGGTTGTCATCTCCGAAATATATCTCGATCCGGCAATTGTGATAGATTACGATTATTAATGTGGGTGGTGAATGATGGAAGATATGTATGTGAGGAATAGAATTATATTGAATAATACTCCACTAAGCATACGCACGAGGTGCTACATAATATTTCTCACTAACTACTCTCCTTGTTTAACACACCTACCTATTCTTCTTCTTCTTCTTCAAAAAAAAAAAAAAAAACCTACCTACTTAATTATACCAAACTTAACTAGAATCTCCTTCAACTACAACTACTTGGCTCTCATCCCGATTCCTTCTATAGAAGATAACAACTACTACTAAATGATAAATGACAAACAACATAATAGATAAAGATAAATGATATAACGATAGTTACTTCCCAACACTCCCACACTTCTCTGCTCCGTATCAACTCTACCTTTCCATTGATAATGCTTGTTGGGACATGGGCCAGCCCGCCAAAAGCCCTCTATCAACCAGTCACTCGAGACAACCTGATGCATACGTCTTTACTCATACGAAACAAGGCCATCCTACAAAACGCCTACAACCCATTGGCGGCCCATTCACGAGATGCTCGCAATTAGCTAGCAGAACGATTCACAAAGAAGTGTCTCGAGTCGCCTCATAGTTCGAAGAAGATCACCACCGAGACCGAGATCGAGACCGGCGATTGCTAAACTTTGATAGCGACATACATAAATTAAATGGCGTGTCAAATCACTGCTCCTTGAGCCCCTCCAACCACAAGGGCACCTTACATTGATCGATGAGTGCTGAATGTTGCACAATTAAATTTTTTAACTTGCATATGTTAATTATTTAGTATTGTTATTTGTTTAATTTTGTATTGTTTTAGTGTTTTCAAGTATTTAATAAAGATACAAAAAATATAATTGAATTTTAGCTTAAAACGCACTTTGAGAAGCTATTGGAAGCACTAGGATCGAGCCCACAACTGAAGAGCTCGAGCGCACATGCGCTCGAGCACACGCGGCCTTCCAGGATGCGGCAGGACTCCAAATCCACCCTAGAGAAGGTTTTCAGTCTCCTAGTCCAAGTAGGAGACTGTTTACGATTTTTCTAGGGATTCCTAAGACTCCTAGGGTTATTATACTCCTATAAATATACCTCTAAACCTTGTAGAAATGTGTGCTTAGTTTTAGACAGTAAATATCTTTTTGTAAGCTTGGAGAGTTGAAGAGAAAAGGAACATGACAGGAGGCCATCCTTGCACCAGGATGAACAACTAATTCTATAATAGGGCGTTGATATAGCCATTTTTCAAGTAATAATGGTTTAATTGTATTTTAATTTGAGTTTTTTTTTATATGCGTATTACTATAAGAATTGATCTTAATGTTTATTGATAAGCGTCGAATGTTGCACATTCAAACCCCTTAATTTACATATGTTAATTCCTTAGTATTGTTATTTGTTTGATTTTGTTTTGTTTTTGTGTTTTCAGGATATAAATCAAGATGCAATTAATTCCATTGATTTTGGGCTTAAAAGCACACTTTGAGAAGACCTAGAAGATATGGTTAAACTTAACCAATCATGGTTAAGTTTAAATCAAATAAAGAAAAGGATTAATTCGGAATTTCTCAAATTGGAGTCAAAATCGGATTGGATTCAATTTTGGATTCTGCATACGTCTTGATATTTTGGCCATAACTTTCAGCTCAAATATCCGATTGAGGTGATTCAAGTGGCACTGGAAAGCTAACTCAAATTTCTACAAATCATTGTGAAATATCATTTTCCTAATTCGAAGCGCCGTATTGCCAAAATTGCCCCGCAAGATAGGAACGCAATTCTGGGCGAATCCTATTCCGATTTGGACTTAGGGTTTCTTTATCCTAATTGGACTTGGACTTAAATCTCCGAAATTTATAGGATTTCTAGGGCTTTTAGGACTCTCCTAAGCCCTATAAATAGGCCTCTAAGCATTGAGAAAAAACACACCGCCTCTTAGAGCAAAATTCAGTAAATTGTCTTCGGAGCTTAGGAGATCATGAGCGGCTAAACCCCTTCGTGGGGTATTGATGTAGCCTTTTCCAAGCACAATGGTTTGATTGTATTTAATTTCTATATTTTCAATTTATGCATGTTGATTGTATAATTATGAGGATTGTTACAATTGATTTATGTTCTTAATTATTAAATGCAATTGCTCTTAAATTCCAAAATCAATATTTGTGAAATTATTCTCTTGTCTTAGAAAGTATTTTACTTTTATTGATCTCAAATCATTCTTGTTTTCTGTGATTATGAGGATGATGGTTATACAATGGGTTTAATTGACATATGATCAATAGGATTTGATAGGCCATGCCTAGGGAAGACGGATTGTACTACACCCTAGTTTAGTGTAATTTAGGTAGACAGTCCGTGCCAACCGAAGATGGGTTACACTTATTCATTGATTGTATGTATCCTGTTATAGAATTTGATAATTTATACCTAGGGAAGACGGGTCGTACCGCGTCTTAGTGGTTAGGTGGACGATCCGTGCCAACCGAAGATAGATTATGCTTATTCTTTAATAAGGTAGTTTCTTGTTTATTTATAACATGCATAGAATGAATTTATGGGAATAATTATGATTAACCATTGTTGTGCGGATAGAGGTGAAGTCAATACCCTACTCTCTCTCTCTTATTTTAAATCTCTTTTATTTTCATGCACTTTAGTTTTTAAGCAAATCAAATCAAAACCCCTTTTAATTAAGTTAACTTTGATCTTTTAATTTTGATAATTAAACCCTTGCAGTCCTTGAGGTTCGACACCCTCTCTATAGCCGTATCCTACAAAGATTCATCCTATTGCGAGTGGTTATTTTTATAATTGATATTTTTTGTCACAAAAATACCACATCATTTATATTCAACCATTATGGATTTCTTCTCTTGTCTTAGATAATCTTTTATATTGATTGAATTTAATTATTCATATTTTCTGTGATTATATGAATGATTGTTATAAAACGGTTTTAACTAACACATAATCAATAGGATTAGATAGGCCATGCCTTGAAAAGATGGATTGTACTACCCTAGTTTAGTATAATTTAGGTAGACAGTTCGTGCCAACTGAAGATGAGTTATGCTTATTCATTAATTGTGTAACGCCCCCAAAACTAGCATTGCCCAGCCTGGTAGGATTATTAGCAATCTTTCCAAATAAACCAACTTGTGACTAAATAAGGAATCGTTCCTCTAAGCATTATCAGAGTTAATGCATAACAAGGTGAAATAAATCTCAGAAACTATTAATCCTTTACAGGTGTAAGTATATTCTTGAAATTAAAGGCATGGAGCAACTAATGATAATGCAAAGCAAACCTGATAACAGTATAAGAATCCTAAGCAAAGTTTGTAGTGGCAACTGTGCCACTCTTGAGTTATAGAAACATGTTCCCTATAAGAGTAATAATAGCGTAAGTCCAACGATTTAATAAGTAAACCTTACAAGGTATGACATGAGCCTATTTAAGCAGAAATAAACGTGCAGTCTTAGTAAACATTTAAAAAGAGGTGTTATCTCCGTTAATACATCATAAAAGTATTGTTCGGTTAATAAAAGAATAGTGTACTCTCGGCTGCAATTGCTTAAGTATTTTAATGCAGAAAACTAATGCTTTATAGGTCATAACTATCATGTATGGTCTATCCGATATATTACCCATTCTTAGCAGAGTCGGCACTGTCCCGAGGGACTTGTAATACAATGCCCGTGCCCTAACCATCGTACGCTACCATCCATAACACTAGCAGCCTGACTGAGTCTGACCTTGGGTGGCCTACGCTGCTAATGATGTCCGTTCTGTAGTGACCATCCGTTAAGGCTGTGCCGGTTACGAAACAACCATTGGATCCATGACCCATATATCACACACACATTTGACCATAAAATGAAATCTATATAGTAAGCCTATGGCCATTATACCGCATGTATCGGTGTACCATGTCATACGATACATCTTATTAACTAGTTATCAAAAGCAATTACCATGTTATTATGAAAATGTAGACATGCTCATATCATACGCGTGATTAGTCAACTGACATATCCCACATTTTTAAGGAAAGTGTTCGTAAGTATTTACTTACCTTATCCGCTTGCTTGAGTCCTTTGACATCTCAAAAACCCTGTTATAACGAAATACAACACATTGTTATAAGCAGTACTAGAGGACCTCTTATGAGTATCGTGCTAAGCCCTATCTAACAAAAAAGGTTGCTGGGTTCTAAAATACGTGAGTAAGGCTAAGGGCAGACGCTTGGCTCCTATTGTGCAAATATCTACTTAAATTAATATGCAAATAATTATACGTTTTACTCACAAGTACACAAGATCAATATAGTAGTATAGGATGCAAGTACGAGATCATTCCCATGAGGATTGCTAAATTTTGCTTAAAATAAATTCCGTAAGTAAAACAAAACAAAAATTGATTTTGAGTTGATAATAATAAAAAGGTAGGGCTTTGATATTCACCATTAATCATGCTTATATAATATAACAATATGCCAATACTTTAATCATGTTACGCATATCTAATGTTTGTCAACCTAAGGACATGGGTGTATATTTCTTAAACTATAAATTTTCCTAAACAACGAGTTAGGCATGGGTGTATACTCTAACTCTTTTCTTTCTTAAATGATTTAGCATAGGTGTATACTAAGTTGTTCTTTAAGAAAACATGAATCTATGAAAATCGATAAACACATGGGACCTAGGGCATGGGTGTATACTCCCGGTTTTCCATGTTGATTAACCCAAGAACCCGGTGTAAATTTCTTTTGTTACTCTTATTAAACCCATGACTTAATCATTCAAATTGATTTAATTAACTAGTCCATACTGCATGCATATGTTGATCAGACAAACACAAATGAGAAACTTAAGAAAACATGAATTAATCAAGTTAAATATCACAACATAATCATCACAAAGACGCTAATATTGAAATATTAAATAAGCATAATTAGGGCTTCAATCTAGCTGTAATTAAAATATAAACTACATAACAAAAATAAAAGGTGGAAGAAAAGAAAAACCCAAACTCCTCTTGATCTAGCCTTCAATTCCTATCCAGAGCTTGTACCTCTTTCTCCACATTTTTTTTCTAGAAGCTAAGAGGTCTATTTATAGGCATCTAGAAGTCCTTGAAACACTAGTAAACGTAGAAAATTCATAGGGTTTAGTCCTATTACAAGTGAGACTTGGAATACCCTAATATAGAAGGAAAAGAAATTCTGGCCGCAGCTGACTTGTTCTTCACGCACGGGTGCGCTCAATCTCTGATATTGGGCGCTCGATCGCAGGTGCGATCGAGGATGCTACTTGTGCACACAAGCGCACTCCTTGCGCTCGTCTGATCCTTTTGCTTATAGTGCGCTCGATCACAGACGCCGTGCAATCGATTGCACTACCAGAGCCTTCAGCTTTTCCTAAATTTGCTTTTTAAGCTCGATACTTTCATAATTGCTTCATTTTCTTCCAAAAGTCTACAAAAACATAGAAAATACAAAAAAGAAATAAAATGGCATAAACTAACAATACTAAGGAATTAACACATATAAGTTTAAGGGCTAAAATATGAATATTTTGGCACTTAACAGCTCCCTGGTCGTAGGTACGGGCTCTAGGGCGTACGTCCGGTCAATGAGTTAGGCATTTCGGCTAGAAGCTCCCAACTATGTTTTAAGGCTTTCATGGAATCTATATGCTACTATATCCTCTTCTAGGCTATTGAATAAACACATGTATTGTAAGAAAACTCAATATTATGCAATAGAATGAATCAAAGAGATGCTTTAAGGTCTTTTGAAAACATTTCTTGGTTTGTAAGAAAGGAATGCAAGAACTTTAACATGGTTCCTAATAAAAGAATACAAGAAATTAATAACTCGGGTACCCTGGTTATTAATTTTGAAAAACCGGTTCCTGGTTAACCGGTTATACAATAACTGGCCGGTTCCAGTTGGTACCCGGTTATCCGGACTGGGTAACCGGTTTTAAAAAAAATTTGTATTTTGGGCTAAAATTCCCCAAAATTCGGACATAATAAAAAATTTCCCAAATCATTATGATTTCAAACTTGAAATTCAATGGGTAGAACAAAAACTCAAAGAGAAACTAGAGATTTCAATAGCAAAACCTCCAAAATCCCATGCATGAACCCTAATTTTCTGGACCCAACCCAAAGTCTCACAAATCCCCACATTTCTAGCTTCTAATCCCACAAGTATAACGAAATTTACAAGAAATTAAGGAGTAAGGATTTTACTTATGGCCGGAATCCTTCTTCTTCCTTCACAGCTAGCAGCTCTCTCTCTCTCTCAATCCGGAACTCTCTCTCTCATGTGCGTGTATGTGTGTTGGCAGGGAAGAGAAGAGAAGAAAGTGAAAGGGAGAAGAGAAAGAAATGAGGGGGCTGTCCATGAGGGACATTAAAAGAGGCGGAAGTGAAAAAAGTGAAGTGGCTAAACCTAAAGTAAAAACAAAAGAAAAAAAAAAAATATATATATATATATATATATATATATATATATATATATATATATATAATATTAAAATGTATTATTATATATTGGTACCTGATTACCCGGTTATAACTGGGTGCAAAAAACGGGAACCGGGGTACCCGGTTACCATTTTTTTCAACCGGTTCCCCGATTTTCCGGTTTCCCAATTTTTTTTGACACCCCTATTGCATTGCTTGAATTGTTCTTTGTACATTTGCAGCATATATATAGGGGTGTCAAGGTGGTTAGTAAATTTCATTAACCGCAACCGCTAACTGCTTAGCGGTTAACCGCCGGTTAGCGGTTAGTGAAATAGATAACCGCCCGCTAACCGCTTTTTCAAAATTGGGCTTTTTAGCTTTCTTTAGGGCTTTTTAGGTTTTTTTTTTTTTTTTGGGCTTTTTGGGCTTTTCTTTACTTTTTTTTTTTTTTTCGTCTTCTTGGGCCCAATTGCTATAACAAGAGCCCATATTGAAAAATCAAAAATATTTGACCAAAATTTACATTTACTTGTACTTTAAAAAAATTTCCTAAATATTAAATCATGTAACCGGTTAACTTTTTTTTTTTTAAAAAAAAAAACAACATATATATATAAAAAATCAACACAACATGTAAAAAAAAGTTTAAAATTCAGACAACTGTCACAACATATAATGATAATACATTAATACTTAAATTGTGTTTATAAGTAATACATTGGTAATTGTTTAATCCAATGTCAATTACTTAATTTGATATTATACGAATCATATCATCATTATATATTAATAATATGATTCACTTGAAGTCTTGAATAAAGTATTTGGATTGTCATTGAATCGTATGATTTTTTTTTGAAGAAAGAAACTGATCTCATTTAAAAGAAGAACAGAGCTGGAGCTCTACAAAACAAGAGCTAAGCGCTCTAAATTGACTCATATGATTAAGTATTGATATTATACATTTATATTATTCATATGCACATGTAGACTTATATAGACTTATAACATATATAGACTTATAAGTTATAAACATTGGAAATAAGTATCTAGATATTTAATTGTTGTATTAGTATGAATTAGTATATTTATGAGTTATGTCATATTATATATGTATAATTTGTTGTTATATAATCAAATGATTTAATGATCAATTAATCATGTGATATAATCATATAAATTATAATGATAATATATTAATACTCAAATTGTAATTTAATTATTTTTTTAAAAAAATTGTGATTTAATGATCAAGTGATTATGTTATATGTATAAATATTTTTATAATTATAATTATAAAAATATATTATATAAAAAGGCGGTAACCGCTAACCGCTATGCAGTTATAGCGGTTAAGCAGTTAGCGATTAATACGGTTAAGTGGTTATAGCGGTTAGCGGGCGGTTTTTAACCGTATTGACACCCCTACATATATATCATATACAAGTTGCCATATGAATAACTACGATGTGTTATGTACAACAATATTAACAGAAAAGAAACTAACTTCCAACTACAATGCTAACTAATCTTCAACTAACAAAACTGATTCCAGCTCATCTTCATTCGCTTATACTCCCAAAACATGTATTCCGTTAAATTTGTTTGTTCAACATATCACAAATGGTCGGCCAGTAAGGGTTCAGAGAGATGCCGAGGGACAGGAGAAGTGGGCCACTTGCTCCATTAAGTTTTCTTTGCTTGCTTGCTTGTTTGTGTGAAGCAAATCAATTTCCTAACTCTACCGCCCAAGGGTTTCTGCTACCAGTTGAACTGAACCCTGTGTCAGGTAATTGATTTTTAGGCTTTATTTGTTTTGGGGTAGAATCTTTTATGAAAAAACGTTTTTCATATTTTTCAGTGTTTAGTAGAAATTTTTATTTATTTATTTTTTGTAAAATAGTTTCTCTTTTAAAATGATAAACTATTTTTTGACTTTAAACTTTTTCTTCTTCACAAATCAAATCGTCGGAGTTGTGAATTAAGACAACCAAATCTAATGTCAAAACCCAACGAAAGTCTGATGTCAAAAGTCTAGAAATTTAGATAAAGAAAGTGTCTATATATATAGTGCGTTTGGCACACAAAACATCAATGATGAATAATTGGACATATCTTATCTCTGTAATAAATCAATATTGTAATGTACCTTAGCCTGACTTATAGTATGTACCTTTTTCATAGTACGTAAGAGAAAGTAAATGGTGTGAACTGTGAATGCCAGTTAGATGGAAATATCGCCATTCATCTCAGGGAGGCTTGAAAGAGTCAGTAAAAACAGTCCATCCACTGGTCCATTCAAATTGTGTGTCCTTTGTCGTATCCCGAGTTGAAAGGAAGAAGGGGAACTGATTCAATAAAGTAGAGCAACCCAGATCTGCTCCCTCTAACCCCATCCCTTTTGTGGGCCGGGGCATGTGAATGTCCTTGTGTGGTTCAAAATAGAACAAGAAATCCCTAATGTCCATGCAACATGATGCATGTGGGGTTGCGTATGTATCTACGGCTAAGCTAAAGGTGATCGCCACCGGCCTAGCTCCCTCAAATTAGCTCGTACAATACTTGTCTCACACAGGCAAAGCCAAAGGCAAAGGCAGGCCACCGGTCAGGTCGAGAGGCTAAAAGAAATATCAGACACCTGAGCAACATTAAATTTCAACTTTATCGGTTTCTACCCAACCACACCCCACACCCCACACCCCACACCACCGAAAGAGAGAGAGAGAGAGAGAGAGAGATTGAAAGATCCTCATATCCCCACAAACAGCAACAAATAGCTCCTAGCAGGCTTTTTCCAGTGATAGCTTTTCCTCATTTGTACATACAAACATGATTTAATGCATGCATGCATCCATGCTGCCACCATGAGTGGCAGTTACAATATTGGACGCATCATGACTCATGACTCATATGCATTGAAGGACTAAACTCATTCACGTTTCTGTTTGTGGAAATTACTCTTCTTACTCCCAACATATAATCCATCAAGTCATGGGAACATTAATTTTTTTGTCATCTGTTCGTACATTTATAAGACCCAAGCCCATGGGCCCGAATCATCAAGAAATGTCAATATGGGCTTAAAGCCTCCACTAGCATAGGGCCAGCCCAAGAAGGTCCAGCCCAACAGTTGCTCAAGTTACTGGAAGCATCTCCCAGATACTATATCATAATCCTCGGGGGGTGGGGGGGTAGGGACCCGAGGATTCAAGTATGAATCAAAAGAAAGCTACTCAACGATCATTAAGAGGAGGCGTCGGTTTCAAAGTTAGTAAATGCCCTTAAGCATTACACATGTCCATAAAGCCATCTGAACGTTACACCCGGTTATCACAAACGGAAGATCTTGTCATCAACTCCCCATTAGTTACGTGGGGATCCCGGATTCTCCGTCCAGTCATCACTGACTCTTCATTGGTTACACCTGATCCCAGATCCTTCGCCCGAGAATTATTATCTCCTTATTAGCCACACTATAAATAAGGAGAAGAGCCAACAGAGAAAGGTACACGCAAAATTGATTCTTAGATATTTCATCAACTCATTGAGAAAATTACTGACTTAATCATCGAAGGAGGATTCGCAGGAAACATCCTGGCGAGCTCTCTTAAACACCTATTTGTTATGCAGATAAAGGAGTAGTGTAAAAAGGGCAACCCGCTTCCCCTTGGATTCATCAAACCGGAAACTGTTTAAACAATTTGACGCCGTCTGTGGAAACGATTATCTTACATTCTTACGAAATAAAAAATCCGCAATGGTGAACACAAGGTCCAGAAGCCATGCCAACCGTGAGGAATCAGCTATTCAGAATAATCAACGAAGACCGCCAATGCCCCCAACAAGAGGAGAAAGAGAGTAGATAGCTGCTTTGAAAGTTCAAGTTGCTCTCCTAATCCAACAAATTCATGATTACGGCCATAGGTCCTTTGCAAATTCATGCTTATGGCGTATTAAATGTTTGTGTTTAGGCTTGACTTCCTATTTTGATGATTTTTTATTGCACATTTGAGAAACGGTTTTAAGGTTTATAAAGAAAAGGGGGATCTTATTAGCTATCATAGATGATGTTGGGTCCACTGTCTGTAATACTAGCTTATTCTGTGGGATATATTGTGTTAGATAACTTCTTTATTGTAACACCCGTGCTTTAAGTGGCATGATATTGTCTGCTTTGGGTCAAGCTCGCACGGTTTTATTATTGGGTCAATGGCTTTACCTCCAAAATGCTTCATACAATTTAGAGAGAGTATATTCCATATAAACACATCATATTTTCTATACCCAAGCAAGGTGGGATGTCACAATCACCCCCTCTTAGGACCTAACGTCCTCGTTGGCGACCCTCATGGGCTTGTGCACGCTCCCTCCTCTCAGGCTGGGCTATGACTCTGATATCATATGTAACACCCCTGCTCCAAGTGGTATGATATTGTCCACTTTTGGCCAAAAATTGTGACATAATTGATGTTAAGAATTTTGATATTTTCTGAGGAAGCTAATGATTATGTTGGGTAGTCAATTGATAATTTGAGTTAATACACTTTCCTTGAGGTGCTGGACTTTTCACAATCAAGGTGAAATATCATGGAGTCAAATCCATGATTCGAAGAGTCCGCCAATATTTTAATACCATGATTGTCAATTATAATTGAAGGGTCAAGGAGTTAGTAGACACTACTTGATAAGAATGTTAGGTGATACATTCAAATATGGGATAAGACCCTCTACTTAGGAGTAAATGATCAAATTATTTTACCAATTTTGGAGATAATTCAAGGCATTAGGTAATAATTTGAATAAGGCATAAAAAGAGAATATAAGCTAAAACTTTGTGCGAATCAATCGTTGTGAACTCTAAGGTGTTTTAAGAAATTGAGGATAAGGAATTTCGAGTTGGAAAAATTCAAGAGTTAATGAGAAGAAGTTGGCAAGGGTAAGCAATTATTGTGCCAAATACCTACCAAAATTAATAGGCATAAGATCAAACGATAGTATAGCAGGCAAATACGAGATCAGTCCCACGAGGATTGGTAAATTATGTTTAGAAGTAAATTCCTATTTAATTACACATATAAAATTCAATTGTCACGATTGAATTTAATATAAAAAAATAAAATAAAAGATAAATTAAAACTTAAACGGATTAGGGTTTTGATATCCACCACTAATCAGACTAATTAAGATAACAATATGCCAATGCGCCAATCATACTGGTATAATTAATGTTTGCCAACCTAAGAGTATGTGTATCTACTCCTTAAGCTATTAATTTTCTTAAGCAACGAATTAGGCATGAGTGTCTACTCTAATTTTTTTCTTTCTTAAAGGAAATAAAGAAAAGAATTTAGCATAGGTGTCTACTAAGTTGTACTTTAAGAAAGCATAAATCTGTGAAAATCGACAAACACATGAGGCCTAGGGTATAGGTGTCCACTCCCGGTTCCCCATGTTGATTAACCCAAGAACCTGGTGTTGATTTCTTTTGTTACTCTTATTAAACCCAGGACTCGATCATCCAAATTGATTTAATTAACTAGTCCATACCACATACATATATTGATCAGGTAAACACATATGAGGAATACAAGATAACAGGAATTAATCAAGTTAAATATACCAAAATATAATTGTAGCAAAGGTGCCAATATTGCGATCTTAAAAAGACATGACTAGGGCTTCAATCGAGCCTTAATTAAAATATAAACTACATAATAAACATAAAAGGTGGAAGAGAAGAAAAACCCAAACTCTTCTTGATTTATCTTTCAATTCTTTTCCAAAGCTTGTGCCTAAGATGTCTATTTATAGGCTTTAGAAGTCTTTGACACACGAGTAAACCTAAAAAATTCGTAAAGTTTTACTCCTATTACAAGTGGGACTTGGAAAACCCTAATATGGAAAGAATATTAGTCTGGCCGCCTCTTGATGTGTCACCTGCGCACGGGTGCGATCGATGGCAACCCGTGTGCGCTCAATCGCACGTCTGCGATCGAGACTCTTCTGTTGTGTGCATGATTGCACATGGCCGCACTCGCTTGTCTTCTCTAGTAGTGTGCTTGATCACAGGTTTCCTGCGCTCGATCGCACTGTCAGGGGCTCCAATTTTTTCCAATTTCTCTCTTTGAGCCCAAATCTTTCAAATTTACTTCATTTTCTTTCAAAAGCCTATAAAAGCATGAAAAACACTTAAATGAACTAAAATAGCATAATTTAACAATACTTAAAGAATTAACACATATAAATTTAAAGGCTAAAATATGAATATTTTAACACTTAACAACAACTAGATTTAATATTGTTAAGGATGGAACATTGAAATATCGAAGTCGTTTGTGTACCTAAAAGGAGTGACTTGTTTCGGGAAGAGGGGTAAATTAAATCCCCAATATATTGGTCCTTATGAGATTTTGGAGCATATCGGTTCATTAACTTATCGCCTTGCTTTACCCCCACATCTCTCCAGAATTCACAATGCTTTTCATGTGCCGGTACTACGAAAGTATTTTGCCGACCCTTCCCATGTGTTAGAAGTTGAACCTCTTTGCATGAGAATTTATCATATGAGGAAATACCTGTGAGGATTGTGGATAGGAAAGAAAATCAATTACACAGGAGAAGAATCCCAATCGTCAAGGTAATGTAGAGTAATCATCAATCACCAGTTGAAGCTTCTTGGGAGTTAGAAGAGGACATGAGAGTGAAGTACCCACACTTGTTTGAGTGACAAGATTTAAAAAATAAATAAATAAAAAATAAAAAAATTGAGGCTTACATTATTATGGGTATATGGTGTATTTACTAGTGGAATATGTTTTCTCTTTTCTCTTCGTATTTATACTTGAGACCAGTATGGCGGACATGCACGACATTGATGATGATACCCAAGACATCAACGGACGATTAATCAGGCAGGTACGATGGGCTTGTCAGGAAGGTTATGAGATCCTCCGGTTATGTCCTTTTAGAATAAGAACACCTAGCATTAACCGCGAGAGGCGATGACGTGTTCAGGTTCCAAGGACTCCAGAGAGAGTGACCACTCCCAAGAGGGTGATTGAGCATAGGAGGGCGACTCAGCAAGGTCGTCATCCCCGATCAAGGGGAGTGCCAGAGGTTGTTGACTTCTTGCAAAGGATTGAGAGGGCGTATGAGGATGAAATTCTTACACATTCACCCGAGTCTTCACCTAGTAGAGATGGTCAAATTGATCAGGTTAGCATAAGTTATATATATATATGGCAAATAGGATTGTGTTGCCTTAGAATTATAACAAATTTCGAGGACGAAATTTTTGAGGGAAAGATTGTAACACCCCAACTTTAAACCCATAATAGATTTACATGTTAGACTTGAAGATGGGTTAGAGGTGCAAGCTTGACTCGTTGGGCCTAAGATAGCTTAGTAAAAATGGATCAAAAGCCCAAGAATGAGTCAATAAAATTTAATTGTATTTATAAGTTTCAAATATTTTATTTGAATATTTAAATATTAGATAATTACAAAATTTAAAAGGATTTCACAAAATCATTCAGATTTTCAGTAATGCAGGTTGTTGATCGACCACTTCTAATTTTAAAATTTGAGTTTAAAATTTAAAGCTATAAGATAAAGACTGCTTTATTTCTGGGAATTCAAATTTTATCGAATCTACACGTTAGTTTATCAAAACACATGTATTTTCATTGACGTCAAAATCGTCAATGAAAATCGTTCTACCAAAATTAAAAGCAAAATGTTACACCAAAATCGTTCTACCTTCATTGACGTCACCATCTGCAAGTATATTCTGATCTTTTGAGTGTTAAAACAACTGCCCCACCTTCCATTACTTTGTCAAGGCCATGAAGAACTTTCACCCCTCCCAGATTGTCTGTCAAGTGTTCAAGCCAAAATATCAGTATTGATCAGTGATGTAGAAATCCATCAAATAAAACTATTGGCTTGCAGCTCAGGTTCCAAACATACTAGTGGGCCATGAATCATGAACAGGGTTGCAAACTCGTCAAGAGCAATTAACAATAGTCATCCACACTTGCATGCATACACATGCTAGTTTATTTCTACTTATTTCTATTAGGGTGCTTGGATGTCATCAGGAAATTTCATGAATCTGCTAAAGAACTTAATGACTACAGTATTTGAATCAGTCCACCTGTGCACTCACAACTGAAAAAAAAAAAAAATACAGACTGGACAGATTCAATTCTATAAGGAAAACCTTTAAGGACTAAGAATCCTTACGAGCAGTATGCTGACTTGGTTCCTCGTCTTCACTATCTCCTTGACCAATATTGTCCTGGTAAAATTCACACCGTGACATTAATAAAAAAACCTCACCTGTTACTCATCTTCAGAAACGTAATATACAGAAACACTATCAGACACACAACTAACCTGTTCCACAAAAACCTTTGAGAGCTGCAAGGCTTTCTCCTTTTCAGCATTCCTTTTCTCCCCGAGCTTACGACTCCGATTAACCCATGACAAAATCTCATAAACACCCTCAGATTTATATTCAAACTCTCTTTCTCTCTTCCTGGGAAAAAAGGTCAAAAAAATGTAAAGAAATATAACCATGTCACATAAAGCATGTTTGGGAAAAAAATAGTTTTTCAACCTTCTGGAAATACGAAAATATGTATCACATAATCTAGTAACATGTACAAACTAACATCCCAAACAGGTAAGGTGAAGTGCAGAAACCCAAAAAAAAAAATCCAGAACATGTACAACCTAGTGCTGTATTTGGCTAGAAGTAACAATCTAGTAACCAAAAAGAAATTAAAAAAAAAAAAAAATCCTAAACAGCTCATTATATGCAGCTCAATAAAAACCACTGGTAAACTTAGCCAAATTACAGCTTTTGGGCAAACTAGAATCAAAGCTTTTTGCATATTTAGCACATCATAATGACAAATTTCTTTCTTTTCAACTTCTGAACCCATACAAATTCTCTGTACGTGATTCTGACCATACACATGCACAGATCAGTATTGTCACAAAAACCAAAAATCTCAATAGTATACGAATTTGTAGCTAGGGTGAGAACGATTACATATTAAAAGCAACAGTTCTCTGGGGCATTTGATCAAGCAGGTTGTGTGCATAGAAAATAAACAAGTTTGAATTCGCCGAAGAAAGAATGTTTGATTACCTGGGATTGTTATCATCACCGTTAAATGGTACAATTCATTTGATGCCAACGCCTCCTTTATTTTGTTGTACAGCTTGACGGCCCGGGCCGACTCGACATGAAAGTCTAGGTTCTTGAGCTGCTCGAGCGCCGCGAGCCCCAATTGTCCATTATCTTCCCTGCACAAATCAAAAACCCCTGAAAGGAAAAGAACACAGATCCCCTAAGAAAATATAAAAGTAAATTTGAAAATTCCTTTTTACCAAACCGAAGAAAAGAAGAAGCTCACGCTTAAAGGTTCAATTTCAGTTCTCGGAAGCTAAAGAAAGCATATGGGGTTTCTCATTTTCTCAGCAATCCGGCGTCGTGAAGGATGTCTCCAGTGGCGGGGCATGGGATACAAGGAGATTGTCCGGCAGATCGAGCTTGCCTT
This sequence comes from Corylus avellana, assembly GCF_901000735.1. NCBI lineage: Eukaryota > Viridiplantae > Streptophyta > Magnoliopsida > Fagales > Betulaceae > Corylus > Corylus avellana. The sequence goes on from NC_081543.1 coordinate 8,198,199, forward strand.
CTGCCATTGAATAGTCAAAAGTTGACGAACTTGAGCGAGCGAGAGAGAGAGAGAGCGAAGATCTAATCAACCTACACAAACACATATATACACTAATACGCTGGATTTGAGCTCTGAAGACACAAAGCTAAGGCAGAGAGAGAGAAAGAAAGAGAGAGCGAGAGACATTAGGGATTTTAGAGTCTCGGGAAATCTCTAGGGTTTCTGAAAGAGTATGTTGAGACTTACGCAGAACAGAGGGAAAGGGTGAGGGAGGGTTTGGGTGGTGATCAAAAATTTTCATTTGATATTGGTGGGAAATTTTCGTGCGCCAAAAACTCCCGCCTGAGAAATTTTCGTTAATATTTCTGTTTAAAATAAAATACCACACCTTTTTATATTTAGCGACAACTATGTCACCGCTAATAGAGAGCATATCACCGTCAATAGATAACTATTCTATCTGCAACGACAATTTCGTCACTAATATATATCACAGGATATTATTTATTTATACTTTAGAGACATCATCCACCGTGGTTGCTAATGATCTAGTATTAGTGATGACTATTGTGGTCGCAAATAAACAAAATTATTAACGTCCACAATAGTAGTCGCAAATAAGAAAAATCTTGTCGCAAATGCTTTTTTAGCGCTTTTCCCATATAGACAAAATTTCCGCTTAAATATTAATGATGACATATCAGCGGCGACAATTAATTTTTTGTGTGACATTAGCGACCACCACAAAATGTCGTTGCTAATGAGTGCATATTAAGTCGTCGCTAAAACTTTGGTCACTAAAGACCATTTTCCTTGTAGTAATTTAAGTGTTCTATATGACTTAGCACTTTGTTTTGGGTGGCTTGCAATTTTTAAAAAATTTGTTTGTTTATGTTTTAAACCTTGTATTTAGGGTTTTTTACTGAATGGCCAAAGGGGGAGATTGTTAGGTTTTATTTTGGCCTAATTCAATGAAATTCTCCGTAATTTTTTGCTGTTTAAAACTTTGGGAAGTAGGAGTTAGGTTTTCAGGGGGTTTTGGAAGTGTTCTCTGTTTTCCCGTCAGGATAGGCTCGTGACAGCACTTGACCAAGTGCTTTCTGTTTTTCGGTCACGAACTCCGTTAGGACGGGACATGTAACGGGATTGAACTTAGAAGTTATTGTTTCCTTGTCAGAATGTGCGTTAGGACAGGCATGTAACAGGAAGCTACCATTTCCTCGTCAGAAGATGCGTCAGGACGGGCTTGTAATGGGAAGCTACTATTCCCTTGTTAAAAGTCGCATTAGGACAGGAATGTAACTGGAGTAAAAGTTGAATCTATTGTTTTCTCGTCAGGATGAGACATGTAACAGGACCAATGTTGGATTCCCTGTTTTCTTGTCAGATGGAGTGTCAGGATGGGACATGTGATGGGGATGAGACATTTGTTCTTCCCGTCATGACGGCACTCCTTTCCCGTTAAGACGTGGATGTTATAGATTTGAAATTTTGGAAAGTTATGTTCATCCCGTCTTAATAAGAAATGAGTTCAGTTAAGACGTAAAGAGTAAAATGTCGTCCTTATAAAAGGATTTTTCTGTCACTGTTCATTGTATTCTTTTTGCGAGAGTTTTCTCTGTGCAAGTCTCAAAAGTTCTCTTCGACCTCTGTGTCTCGGGAGTTGTTTATTCAAAAGAGGACGTGATAAAGCTTCGGACTGTCCTTTGCTCTTGATTGATTTTTGTTTCAATTTCGTTCTACTACACAAAGATTGTTGTTGGTTACTTGGTGAAAGAAGTTTACCGAATGGTCGGTGAGGAGATCCACTCCATGATGGCCAGGATGGTGACAAGCTAGGAGTTTGTTGTTCTTACTAAGTCTAGAGGTCCTCTAGGATTGTAAGTATCGTCTAGTCTGTAACTCTGAATCTTCATATAGAGAAACTCTACTTGAGTGATTTTTACCTTTGATTGGTTCAAAAGGTTTTTTACTTTGTAAACAAATTTTGAGTTGTGTTTGTGATGATTTTTTTAAATTCCACTGTGCACGCTTTATTTTATCAAATGGCTTAATTCCATAACGTTTATTTGGTGATTAGAGGTAGAACATGATCCTCGTATACGAGAAAAAAATAATTTTTTTCTCACTGGAGTTTTCTGACGTGTCAGGGTGTCTGACACGTCAGAATACGTATTCTTTCATCATAGATTCTGAAACAAGTGAGATCTTCTGCATCTCTTGTATGGGTACTATAACGCCCCCAAAACTGGCTTTAACCAATTGGTAGCTAAATAGGGAACCACCTCTCTAAGCATTTTCAGAGTTAATGCATAGGAAGGTACAATAAATCTGAAAAATCTATTAATCATTAAAGGGACAAGTATAATCCTCAAAGTAAAAGATATGGAGCAACGAACAATAATAAAAGACAAACCTAATAACAGTGTGAATATCTTAAAGTAAAGTTTGTACTGGCAACCGTATCACTCTTGGGTTCTAGAAATAAGCTTCCTATAAGAGTAATAACCGCGTAAGTCTAACGACTTAGTAAGTAAATCTCACAATTGGGTATGACATGAGCTCACCGAACGTACGAGCTTAAGGCCGAACGTTCGGCCAGAAATATGCGAACGTTCTCTGCTAGGCAAAAAACTCATCTTGAACCAAACAGCCTTCTATTCATTTCTAAAGAATTTCTAAGGCTACATAAAGGTTTCTAACATACTCTTGGCTTAAAATAACATCTCCATGCAGAATAAAACACGTAAATAAGTATTGAAACGCTAACCTATGTTCAAATCAAGATTAAAACCTAAAACAATAACGTATACCCAAAACTAATAACCAAGCTATGAAAATATGTTTAACTAGAGTAACAACTAAGTAAATTACAAGCTAAGTCAAGAAGATTACCTCTATAGAGAAAGAACCTCCAAGAAAGCCTTCCTTCTTCTTTCACAACTCACCAAACACTCAATTGTAGAGTTTCTCTATGGATCATAAGGCAGAATGAGACTTAGAAGGGCGTGGAATGGGGTATTTATAGGTTTAGAAAAGCTGAGGGTGTTGCTATGACACTCCTGCGCATAGAACATTCGGTGGTTCATGGCCAAACATTCGATGTACTGTGCAAATAGTGATTCAGAGTTTGCAGACATTATTCGATTATTACTAGTGGGTCAAAATTTGGCCAACGAGCGTTCGGGATGGTCAATGGCCGAATGTTTGGTGTACTGTTCAAACAATGATTCAGAGTTTGCAGGCATACGCTTGGTTATTACCAGTGGGTCAAAATTTGGTCAACGAACGTTCGGGATGGTCCCCTGTCAAACGTTCGATGTACTGTTTTACCCAACGGTTTCTTGGTTTTAGGCTAAACATTCGATCAGAACCAAAATGCCCCAAAATCTTCTCCTAGCAACTCCTAATGAACCAAGAAATCTTGTTAACCTTTTGACTAAGCTAACCATAGCCTAATAATTACCCGGGGCAGTACATGTATGGATACTGAAACATAGGACTACATCGATATGGTGGACCCAAATATGTAGTCAAGCCATACTTTTAATGTGTATTCCTTTAAGTTATCTTTTGTTGTGTTCTCTTAAAACTCTAGTAGTGATTTTTGAGTATTGTTGGTCTCTATAATGTTTCATCATGGACACCGTCATGACAAGGTTCTGACGGTTTTGGTCAGAAATGTTGGACACATTCTATTTGGTTTCGTCATGAAATATTTCCATCATTCCACATCTTTCATGTGTTTAGTTAGTACTTTGTTAGAACATTATGTAGTGGAGTTCGGTTTTTTTTTTTTTTTTTTTTTTTTTTTATGTAGATTAATAAGTGTGATTTAGGTAATTGATACCAAAAAATTCAAACCGTAATTGACAAAAAAAAGAAAAAGAAAAAAAGTTTGTTTGGCACAATTTTTTTTTTTCTTTTTTTTTTTAAAATCATTATTTATCATTAGTGATGACGACTCTAGTTATCACTAATATTTTATTTAATATCATTAGTGACGACATTATCGTCGATTCGTCGCTAATAAACATATAATCAGCGATGACTCTCAATCATCACTAATAATGTGATTATAGGGACGATTAGTTGTCTATGCCTCATAGTCACGGGAGGTACTTAAGTTATCAACAATATAATGACTAATAAGGTTGTGTTTTTTGTTTTTTCTCTAATGACTAATAAGGTTGTTGCTAACGAATCTTTATCGATGGAGAGCTAATAGTCATTGGTGATCACAGTAAGGCCTTTAGCAACAAATTTAGGTAGTCATTAAAGACCCTTTTTCTTGTAGTGATTGATGGTCGTTGATCCTCCCTATTAAAACTTGACTTTCTTGGGCAGACTAATCCAAGCGTCTCTCATATATATATATATATATATATATTGAAGGCCCATTCCCCTTTCCAACATTTTCTTACGTAAAGTGGGAAGTGGCCATTGTAATGGTCGGTGAAAGGCTAAGAGTAGTATATAGCTTTTTTTTTTTTCTTTCCTCTATTAAAACATATTTAATTTTAGCACAGGAGTTGCACAGAAGCAATACCAATTTGTGAGTTGCGAGTGAGTGAATGAATGAAGAGTTACCTTTTAGACACTTTTTGGGAAGAGGCAACCCCTAGGCTTATACGAGTATAGATTGTGATGGTTCTGATTTGTGGAACATTAAAAGTCAAAAAAATAAATAAGGGAATTTGGAAGCATCTTTTTCAAGGTTAGGGGAGGCTTTGCGAAATTTGTAAGGAAAACCCTAGAGATTTGTGGATGAGAAAAGGCAGGGGAAAAGATTCTAACCAAATTAGCTAACATAAGCCAAAAAGAAAAAGAAATTTAGGAAAGGACAAAGGTGGTAAGAAGGAAGGGCAAAGTCTGGGGACTGAGATGGTTTTACTGACTTAAATACGTACCTGTCTGTGCGTAAGGCGAGCGATACCGAGATGTCAAATCACAAGAAAGTAGAGATGATATAAAAGAAAATAAATAAAAAAGAAAATAAACTCAGTATAGAATTATATTGGTATGATTATGGTATTATTATGGGCGTTGGAGGTAGAGGGGTCACGAAGGTGTGGAAGAGCCCTAAAGAGGGGGAGGCGGAGGCGGAAGGTGGAGGGGCTTATTGTCCGGGAGTTACTAGGAAGGGTCATGAGTCATGGGGTATTGGGGGTTCGGAAATTGAGGTAATTTAAAAGAAAGGCTTTGAAAGCACACCACAAGACAACACCCTCTTTAACTTGTGAAAGCAACAGGTGAGTGGTGTGAAAGCTATATCACCCCCATGCACACGTCCCTTTCTGGCTCCTCTCCCCCACATCTGCCGCCTCTCTTGCACATTGGGAATGCCAACCACACCACACATGTTATTATCTTATACTTAACACCATGCGCAAGTTAGAACTCCAACTCATGCATGCTCATCATGCATGCACCCCCATATGCATGCCGCATGATCATCAATATTGATAAACCCCGCATACATGATACATACACAACACAAGTAAACAGTTGTTGCCCCCCTCCTTTCCCCTCCCTCCTCTTATATCTAGTAGACCAACTAGGGAACCCCTCTCTCTCTCTGTCTCTCTCTCTCTCCCCTTGCAAGCACCTTTCTTTCACAACTCATAACCAAGAAAGAAAAAAAAGCAGATCCAAGGTGGTTAAGCTGTCATTCTATCAATCAATCAATCAATCAATCAAGCAGACCAATCATCAATCAGTTTTTAAAAGAAAAGGAAATCAAAAAAATGTCCTCCTCTTCTACCTTGTCTTTGGACCACCTTCCTCCCTCGGAGCAGCTCTGTTATGTCCATTGCAACATTTGCGACACTGTCCTCGCGGTATCCTATTTCTTTCATTTCACCCCCTTAATATTATTAATTCTATTCTTTCTCCAGTACTGTTTACCCAAAATCCTATCTAGGGTTTTTTTTTTTTTTTAATGCGCTGATCTTCTTCTTTGGTTTTGGTTTTAGGTGAGTGTCCCTTGCACCAGTTTGTTCAAGACTGTAACGGTAAGATGTGGGCACTGCACCAACCTCCTGCCAGTGAACATGCGAGGGTTGCTTCTGCCTTCGGCTAATCAGTTTCATCTCGGTCACTCTTTCTTCTCTTCTTCCCATAATCTTCTGGTACGCCTCTAATGCACATAATTAAGTACTATGTATAATTAGTTACCTTCATCTTTTATAATAATATATACATGTCTTCTTTGTCGCAGGAAGAGATACCAAATCCAACCCCAAACTTCTTGATCAACCAGACCAACGCGACTGAATTCACCATGCCTCCACGGGGAGGAGTCGATGAGCTTCCCCGCCCACCAGTCATTAATAGACGTGAGATGCATTTCATCTTTGAGATCCGGCCAGTTTTCTCTTTCAAGAAATTTTCTACAAACATATTTTTCCCTCCTTTTTTGGACACATTTTAGGCCCAAAATATTTTCAACATACAATTCTTTATGCAGAATCAGAAGAAGAAGAAGAGGAGATATGTTTATTTATGTTATATCTATGACACCATATTTGCCTTTTTGCCCAAGGTGGATGAGTAGAAATTCTATTAAGTAGAAGTTAAACCCTCTTATGCCTGCTATTCATATTCCTTTTATATTTCACGCATTTTCTTGTTAAAACAAGTTTTCTGTTTATGGTCATTTTTGTTAATAATAGCTAGTCGTTAGCATGAACCCTAATTTGTTGATACTTGCACACCAATCCTAGACGAAGCTAATTATCATAGGCAAACTGATCATATTTTTATTCTTACTTGTGGGGTATTAGAGCTCGACTATTGTACGTAGCTAGCTAACAAGAATAAAACATCTCTTTTTGTTC
>NC_081543.1:8205119-8207605 GCF_901000735.1 Corylus avellana
CTGTCATTAAAAACAAAACAAATAAATTACAAAATTTTAAAAATAAAATAAAAAAGAAAATAGTTTCTCAACGTTCAGATCTCTGTGAAAGCTGCAAATGATTGCCAGCCGTTTGCCAATGTTCACGCGTGGACCCCTACTCATAAATCACCATGCAGGCTCCCTTTAGATTACTGTAGGACCGTCCAACCTAACATCTCCCCCCATGAATTATGCTATTTTTCGTACTTGTTTATAAAAAATACATATACCTCTTAAATTATCAATTTATTATTATCAATGTCCTTTTAAATTATGAACTATGTCAATGTCTTCCCTACACTATTAAAATAATGTCAATATATCTCTTAATTACAAAAATATCTTTCATAAAATTAAAAAAAAATTAAAATTATAACAAAAAACTAAAAATAATAATAATAAGAGAATCATTTTATATTTTATATTTTTTTAAACAATGAATTTTGGTTTTTTTAACTTATAAAGATATTTTTGTCAACCTTGAAGGACATTGACATTGTTTTTGTAATTTTTAGGAAATAAGATCATCTCCATTCCATTTTGGACTAAAAAATAAGCAATTTACGACTCAATTTTTTAAGGTAAATAAAGCATATCCGCCCACTAACAAAAAAATAATAATAATATTATTTACTCCTTTTATATATATATATATATATAAGTGATTACTCCCATTATATATATATAATGGGGTGACCAATCACCCCATTATATATATATATATATAAAAGATGAGTCTGGGAACGTATTACCCCATTTTTTGGCCAATCACCCCATTATTATCTGTCAAAAAATAATAATAATATTAATTCTCTCATATCCATAAATTGTATATTGGTGAATTCTTCCTCGTTAATAAATAAATAAAAATCCTCAAAAACGTATTAAGAAACATACGAAAGACCGTTGAAGCACTCAAGTTTATTTGTGTTATTCGATAGTTGTACGAACGAGAAACAGTTGAAAGTTTGAAACAATCAAATGATCTTGTACAAGATTCCTCTTTGTTATTTAAAATTTAAAAAACAGAATAACTAAATTACCGATGGTGCAATATGAAACCTCCTGAGTTTGACTAAACATTGATATCTTTTGTTGAAAGTTTTAACCTCGAGATGCCAAATGTAAATAAATAAATAATTCAATAATTAATTAATTTATTGTAGCTAGGGAAGAGTGCGGTATGTATACTTTTTGGGCGTGGCAGAAAAGCAGGCAGGACCCAACGGCAACGGATAAGCCTCCAACATGTTATGAGGTGGAGTTGGAGGTGGAGGTGGAGGCTACTCATTACCCACCTGGACTGCCACGCCAGATTTTTTTTTTAAAAAAAAGCTTTTGCCATCTTTGCTAAGGGGTCCATATATATATATATACATTAATGGCTTATCTGAACAAAAAGTGTTAAATAAAATGAATCACATGTCTATAGTTATTAATGCTTATGTTACTAATCACAATTTAACCCAATAAAAAATTGTTGATTTGCTTTCTACTGGTTTCTTTGGAACTCTCAAGAATTGGTGGGACAAACACCTCACTGAAAAATCTTGAGAAACAATTAGAAAAACTGTCAAAAAAGATGAAGATGGTTTACTAATATTTGATGAACAACGTCGCACTGGTGAACCTGATAGTGTTAACACATTAATCTATACTATCATTAAGCATTTCATTGGAACACCATCTAATATTACTTCTCGCATCTCTGATTTCTTGAATAATTTTTGTTGTCTTACTATGTCTGATTATAGATGGTATGAAGATGTTTTTCTTTCTCGTGTTATGGTTAGATCTGATAATCAGAATCCTTATTGAAAAGAAAAATTTATTGATGGATTACCTTTATTATTTTCTCACAAAGTATATATATATATTTCAAATATTCTCTATTTATATACTGATTGTAATTAAATATTGGGATTATAATCAAATCAACATTACCTTATAAATAGAGACCTTTGTATTGTAAACAAAAAAAGTTAATGAGCACAATGTAACCCTAAGGGGTATTTCAAGTGGTGGATGTAGGTATCTAAGACTGAACTACTCATAAAGTTTTTTATGTTCCTTTTCTATATTGCTTCCGCTCATATTTCTGTATCATCATAATTTCAACATATGCTTTTCTATTCATTTTCTCATTTCTCAAAATCATTTTTCTTGTCCCAAATGGGTAGTTCAATCGGCTATGAACCCCGTCTCATGAAGTGGATGTCACTAATTTGAATCTCTCATCCTTTTTCCCTTGTGTGGACATGTCAAAAAAAAAAAAAAAAAAAAATCATTTTTCCCGTTGTTTTATAATGATTATCTCTCATTTGCGGACTTGATGTGAATTATGCAAATATTAAAATCTTCAAATATAGTACTCCTCCATTATAACGGTTGGATATAATGTTTTATGAAGTAGTTGCAAATTATGACTCTCGTGCCAGTCTCTTTTTTCATTAATTTGATTAGCA
>NC_081543.1:8207705-8229900 GCF_901000735.1 Corylus avellana
CCTTTTTTGGACACATTTTAGGCCCAAAATATTTTCAACATACAATTCTTTATGCAGAATCAGAAGAAGAAGAAGAGGAGATATGTTTATTTATGTTATATCTATGACACCATATTTGCCTTTTTGCCCAAGGTGGATGAGTAGAAATTCTATTAAGTAGAAGTTAAACCCTCTTATGCCTGCTATTCATATTCCTTTTATATTTCACGCATTTTCTTGTTAAAACAAGTTTTCTGTTTATGGTCATTTTTGTTAATAATAGCTAGTCGTTAGCATGAACCCTAATTTGTTGATACTTGCACACCAATCCTAGACGAAGCTAATTATCATAGGCAAACTGATCATATTTTTATTCTTACTTGTGGGGTATTAGAGCTCGACTATTGTACGTAGCTAGCTAACAAGAATAAAACATCTCTTTTTGTTCGCCCCCCACACCCCACACACACACACACGGAAATATAGATGGTAAAAGATAGATGATGGTATAGAGTTCTCAATGTGTCTGTGTCTTTGTCTGTCCGTCTGTGTTGTATCCAGCTCCGGAGAAGAGACAGAGAGTTCCCTCCGCGTACAACCGCTTCATCAAGTGAGTAATTATGATGTCAAGCTCTCTCTCTCTCTCTCTCCACTTTTTATTTCATTTATAAAAATTGCTAAATTTGAAGCAAAATGTGAATGGTGGTCCGTCAATGAATGTGCAGGGACGAGATCCAACGCATCAAGTCCGTAAATCCCGATATATCCCACAGAGAAGCCTTCAGTGCCGCTGCCAAGAATGTAATGTCACCCAGCAACATTTTTTATTTTTATTTTTTTTGCAAGCAGGGCTCTTCTTTACCAAATTAGCTAGCTATGGTTGTTTCTTCAAATCTATCAACAGTGTGGGGTCCTTTGACAAACCCGTTTTGTTTTCTTTGTGTCAGTGGGCCCACTTCCCACACATTCACTTTGGTCTCATGCCTGACCAGACTGTGAAGAAGACAAACGTTCGCCAGCAGGTACTTCTTTCATATCATCCGATCATACCCATTGCATGTGATCGATGCCAAACATTTCTCTTTTCTTTTTTTGTTTTTTTCTTTTCTATTAAAAAAATTGACTTGTTTGTGTGTAGGAAGGAGAGGACGTCCTGATGAAAGATGGGTATTTCGCTTCAGCTAATGTGGGTGTTTCTCCCTACTAAAAAGAAAGGAAGTAAAAAGCTTGTGCATGGGATCGATATAGTAGTGGTGGGAGAACAATTTTCAAGTTGAGATCGATGTAGTTTAACTTCTTTATAACCCATCTGCAAATCAAGGTTTCTCTTAATTAATGTTGATACTACTACTTCTCTAGCTAGCTAGACTCTACTTTTTAGATCTTCTGTTTCTGCAGCTTCTCTTGGAAAACCTAATTATTATGTTGGAAGACCTGATCGATCTTATCCTTTTACTACTTGTGACATTTCTTAACAATGTAGGTTATGTAGCTACCTCCTAATTAATCCATCAACTACTTCGCCTTATTACATATTTTATCTTCTTCTTTGATGCTAGATCTTACTTCCCTTTATTTGGATCGTCTTGATTATTGTGCATGCATCTTTAAATTAGCTTGTTGATAGGCATAACTCATATATATGTTATTTGCAGATTCATCTAGTATATATGCAATCTTCTTTCAAAGAATTTTTTTTAAAAAATAATAAATAAATAAAAATTTGAATTATCGGATTATATTTATCTAGGTAATTAAGTACCCCATTATGCCTAAGGACTTGGCCATATGTTTTCCGGTCCGCTTATATGCTGCTTCCAACTAGTTGATAAATATGAAAAATAAAACAAGTTCTAAATCAAGGTTTAGATGATTCCATTTATTTGAATCATAAAAATGATCATTCATGATGGTCCATTAATACGCATAATCCAATATTCATGAATACGACGACATTCGCACATTTAACTTGCTGCATGTGTGATTCTTGGATTGATTAAACATAATTGAGTGAGAAAGAATGATTGTTGGATTTACAGTTGATGGATCAGTTCAGTACTGAACCTTGTCCAGTAGATATATATATATATATCTCACTCTAAGATTTTGGTACACTTGGTTCCAATAGATAGATACACATAAGAATGAACTAAGATAATTACTTTTTTTAAAACAAAAAAACAAAAAATCGCCTTTTTTTTTTGGTTCTTAACACTTAATTCAGGCCGAGGAAAAAGTTCCTAGTTGTTGGAGAAAAGTGATGCAAGTTTCCCATGAAGATGTTTTCTATATAATATACGGCTGAATTAAAGTAGTTAACTATGTAAAGGATTAATTTCTATCTTTTTAAAGGACTTAGAAAATGAGTAGCATGGGTGTTTGATCTTTTAGAAAAGGCATCTACATTTTTCAAGGAAACGACATGGATCATTTACTTGCAGATTGAAGCATGAAGGGATTCATTGACCACTTCTGTACCGTGGGCAGTACTGTTTGATTTTGAAATTTTGGTCTAGTTGGATCGAGAAAGGATAGGCAAGAGTGAAGGAAGATAATTAATTAATCATTTTTAATGCTAAGGAAAAGAAAACGAAACTACCTAATTGTTGATGAAGCTATATATATATATATATATAGCTTCATCAACAATTAGGTATATATATATATATATATATTAGAAAATTATTATAGGATTTTGAAATTAAAAAAGCGATGCATGTTCGTTTTCCTTAAGAGGTTTTCTATATATAATAATAGTATATGGTTGAATTGAAGTTTGTATGAGGTAGGCTTTTAGAATTAGTTGGCCTATATTAAACTTTTTATTGTCTGATCTTGTTTTATTGTAAGCATTTATTGATCATCATTCGGCGTTTAATTCTATGATAAGCTGAAATTATTTAAATTAATCTTGTATGAAAATCATGAGTATGAATGCGAGCATATACTTTTTTTTTTCTTTTTTTTTTTTCATTTTTAATTTTCCCATGTGGATTGATATTGAATTTTTCCGTCGACCATTAAAAGTGGAAAAGAATGTATATTGAAGGAAGATCAATTAGTTTGTGATATCCATGCAATATACCGACGAACATTGATCATGAAGAGAGAACTTGATCAACAGGAAAAATAGAAGATTGCAAATTAAGGAACTCAAATATCTCACAAAATCACAAACTCCATCCAATCTCTCACAATTTTTTTTATAAGCAATTGTGGAACAAGAGTTTCTTTACTATATAGTACTACTTATGATCTATTCCTGCGGCTCACACAGGGAGAGAAACAAAAGCTCCAATATTATAGGGCCAAAGATGAGGAAAACAAGGCCAGGTTTAGAAGCCGTGCAAGAATGTGGGTTTATGAATTTCATCATCATCTGCTTTATCTTCATAGTTATTTATTAATTTTATGATCATCAGCAACATTTTGCTCCCACGTGGCCGGGGTTCAAAACAAAAACAATATTTATTTAATTATATTATTAATGTTGATGTAAACTAATTTATATATATATATATCTTTTGCTAATGCTCGTATCCTATGCACATGCACTTTCTACTTTACCACTCACGCTCATAGATTTTTCAACACTCCTCATCCTCTCCCTTTCTGTCTTTGCATGCATGTCAAAACTCCATACATTAATATATATGGAGTTTTGACATATATTAATGTATGGAGTTTTGACATGCATGCAAAGACAGAAAGGGAGAGGATGAGGAGTGTTGAAAAATCTATGAGCGTGAGTGGTAAAGTAGAAAGTGCATGTGCATAGGATACGAGCATTAGCAAAAGGCTAATTCATCCTCCCAATATATAGCACTGTAGTGATCAAGAAAGAGAGTCCCCACAACTGCTGAATCTCTGTAAAAGGTGCCATAATTAAATTGTCCCTCCATTTTCACCCCCAAAAGCATCACATCTTGGAACCAAATGCCATCTTCAACCCCAACATGCCAACACGCATAGCAGTTTCACATTCTACCTTTTCGGAAAGCACGCAGCCTATCAAAAGAAGAGTCCATATATAACCGACTATATATTTTCTCTCATCTTGACTATCTCCATTCTCAAAATATTGCTACCTACTATCATTATGATCAATTTGAGTGCTCAAAAGTAGGAAAACGGATTTGACCCAAAAGATAAAGTTTCAACGTTTTTACTATTTCTTTTTTCTTTTCTTTTTTTTATCAAGGGATGACATATTCTAGTTGTGCGATAGGAGCAACTCTCCCACAAGTTAAATCCCAACTGAAATCAATGGAAAAAGGATCATATATATGTTCTATATATAATGCATGTATAATGAAAATTGTGCAAAATTCATACTTTTATATCACTAGTACTGCATGTACACCCAATATGGACTACGCTCATATATGGCTTAGAGTTTCTTGCCACAAAGAATATATTGATGCAAAACTAGAAAGTCAGCTTTAATCACGCAAAACTATCATATATTAGATTTTTATTTTTAAGTAAAATTTCAAGCTTTCATTAAAATCAATTAGCTATCGCAAAATTCCCAAGTGTTACAATATCATGAATAAAAGTTAGATAATCTTCCAGTCAAATTTCTTCCACACCTTAGTGGGTTGCCGCCTTGCTAAACAATGGGGCTGCCATGTTTGCCTTCCTTTAATTTGGTGTCTCACATACCATGATTGGGACTTTTGAGCACCGTTTTTGTGACACCAATCAATTGCTCAAACCGACTTCAAGACTATCCTTCCATCTGGCATTTGCACAACATGTACTACCCCCAATACATCACCCTCTAGTATGATATTATGAATGCCAAAGTCTATGCTAGCTGAACTCCACAGCCTAATTTCATGTTGCATATGCTTTTGCTAAACCCAAGTTATTCGTGCTATTGTGGCATTAGTTCAACCTCCACCTTCTCTAGTTTCTCCGAAGCTCAATTAGGATATTGATGCAGATCGCAGGTCCCCTAGAAGTGCGATCAAGCGCACGTGTACCTGAGATCGAGCGCACTTCCAGACACTTGCGTACCTTGGCCCCTGGTTGTGCAATCGATCTCACCTGTAGTTGCGATCGAGTGCACTCGGGCATATCTATTTCGCAAATGGACATCAGAGACACTTATTTTAGTTTTAATCTTTTGTTTTAAACTAGGTTTCTTTGTTAGTTATTATTTTATCTTATCTTTCAGTTGTTCAGATCAGATTAGGTTCTTCATTAGTCTTCTATTTGGTTTAGTCTTCTTTCATAGACTTCTAAACCAACTTTATTTCATTGTTATTTTAGAATTAGGAGTCTTGGGCTATAAATATATGCTTATAGCCTTTAGCAATTCAGTTGTTGATTATTATGGATTTTGATTAATGAGAATAATCAGAGTTGAGTTTATTCCTCTTTTCCTTTAAACTTTAGAGAGTATCTATTGTTTTTAGAAGAATTCTTAGATTATTGATAGACTCAAGATCTAGAATTAGTTATCCGTTGCTTTATTGTTGTTTTTCGCTGCAGCCTACTAAGTCACGCTACATCAGTTGGTATTAGAGCTCAGTCACTTTCCATGAATGGGGAGAAGCAACCGCTTTGCAGACATGAACGAGGTGTACGTGCACACGGAGACAGCACGTAAGGAGCAACCGGCGATTCGTTTGAGGCACATGAGTGGTGGGCCGAACAATTGTCATCACCAACCAAGACCGCGATTCGCGGAGGCGGAAGGAAAATCTATCGTTGAACCTTGGCAACACATGGAGGATCGATTCAGGGCTATGAGGGATCAAATTGAAGACCTCACTACCCAATTATCCAACTTGTGTGGTCAACATGGGAACGGATCTAGAAACCCGTTTGTGGAGCGCCGAACGCACGAACGTCAGCACCTTGCGCAAGCTCATGCCAATCGGCAGGTAAGTAGATTCGAATTCAAAATTCTGAAATTCGACAAGGATCTAGAACCTGATAAATTTCTGGATTGGGTGTTGGCTGTTGAAGAGGTTTTTGAATTCAACGGGGTGCCTGATGAACAACGAGTCTCTTTGGTGGTACATACATTCCGAGGAAGAGTTGATGCGTGGTGGCAACAACTGAAGAAAACTAGAAAGCGGGAAGGCAAATTGAAGATCAATAGTTAGGAGAAACTATTAAAATATATGCGGGTCGCTTTCTTGCCCCATAGTTACACCATGGGTCAAAAGTCATATGAAAAATGCTATGCCGACTCCAAAAACTTGTTTATCACAATTTATGCAGAATTAATATTATGAAGCAATAAACATTTGTTATCAAAACAAACATTCACAAAAATATGAACAATCACACACAAAGATTTTGGTGACGAAGAGGAAACCTTTTAGAAACCGATCTAAAAGTAAAACCTCTCCGGGGCAGCCAAACCCAGGAAATCACTATCAAAAGATTATCCAGAGATTACAGACACTAGGAACACTTACAACCCTTTGCAAGACCTTGGCTCTGTAAGATCGACAAGCCTATAACTCGTCTCCTTGCTCACAATCTTCTTCAACATGATTCTCCTTTACCGGACCCTTCCGATAGACTTTTCAACAGTAGATTTATCAAAGGAATAACTAAAACTCTAAGAGATTTAATTTAACGTTCACCACATATGATCTCTCTTAGCACAGCCTCCGACGAACTCTCTGGGGGTAAAAATTTGTACTTCTCTCTTCTATAATGATGTATATATACCCCCGACAAAACCCTAGACCTAACCCACTTAAAATCATGTTTTTTAGCCTAAAACTTACGGGGGGTCCAGACAGGTTAATGGGCTGTCCGGACAGGGCTTTACGGAGCAAAAATTTAGTTTCTGGAAATGCGGTCCAGACCTGGGGAATTGCGGTCCGGACCCAGCCTGTCCAGTCTTGATCAACAGCTCTGATCGATGGGCGTTTGTGGTCCGATTGAGCTAAAATTTTGCAGGCACGTTCATAACACATGAATCTACATTATGGATTCTGAGCATTCTATATAAGTGTTTGAGCCCGTGAACAGTAACATCTACATTTTGGAACTGAATTAAGCCAACACAAGAACTAACATCATAAAATTGGAGACAATGGTCTGTGGCTGTGACAAAGAAAATAGAAAATTTCTATAAAAAAAAAAAAAGGTATTTAGGGAAACATGGAGTGAAGCGAAGAGTTCACGACAGGACAATTGGACCCATACTTGTCAACCACAAATCCATAAACCGAATCCATATTCTGTGGATAAGGAAAAGGAATTTGTGGATGAAAAACTTCAGGAATCCGTATTCATTGATGAAGAGTTTAGACATGAAGATGTTGTAGATCCTTTGCAAGGATTTGTGGGTTGGGATTCCCCATCAACCTATGATGACGATGTCAATAAGGAAGAACTGATCGAAAGATCTTTGGCATCCGACCTAGAGGACGAGTAAGAAGAGGATGGATTTTCTCCCATGCTTGACGGCCTCTACCCCGAAGAAGATGACCAAGAGGAAGAGTACAAAGAAGATGGTTTTTCTCCCATGTTTGGCGGCCTCTACCTCGAAGATGATCAATTGGAAGAGGAAGAGCCCACGGGTGACATCGACAATTATGAAGAGGTTGATGAAGACCTTTAAGGTGAAGTGTCTAATTTTAACGGTGAAGAGGTTGATTATGTTGATTTCCTTGGTGTTGAGCATATTTTAAATTCTCCTAACGAAGATTATGATGAGTTTTATGCGAAGGAGGAAAATTATATGTTCACAAGGAAAACAGCGGTTGACCTATTCTTGAGTATCTTCATGGCACATGAAAGGGAGAAAGAACGAGAGAAGAACGGCAAATCTGAAGTATTGCCAAGTGGTGTGTGGGGCTTTCATGACAACCATCAAGGTATTTCGAAGATGAGTAGTGTCACGTTTATTTTGGGGTGTTGCCTTGTTTTGATCTTAAGGAAGGACGAGTGGAATGAGTTAACTGGACATCCAAAGGACCATGGAAAGAACCGGTCGAATTCGAGGGCGAATTCTCTCCAACAATAGGAGAATGATGCAGATTGCAGGTCCCCTGGAAGTGCGAACGAGAGCACGTGTACCTGCGATCGGGGGCACTTCCAGACACTTGAGTACCAAGCCCCTGGTTGTGCGATCGATCATACCTCTAGTTACGATCGAGCGCACTCGAACATACCTGTTCTGCAAATGGACTTCAGAGACACTTATCTTAGTTTTAATCTTTTGTTTTAAACTAGGTTTCTTTGTTAGTTATTATTTTATCTTATCTTTCAGTTGTTCAAATCAGATTAGGTTCTTTATTAGTCTTCTATTTGGTTTAGTCTTCTTTCATAGAATTCTAAACCAACTTTATTTCATTGTTATTTTAGAATTATGAGTCTTGGGCTATAAATATATGCTTATAGCCTTTAGCAATTCAGTTGTTGATTATTATTAATTTTGATTAATGAGAATACTCAGAGTTGAGTTTATTCCTCTTTTCCTTTAAACTTTAGAGCGCATCTATTGTTTTTAGAAGAATTCTTAGATCATTGATAGACTCAAGATCTATAATTAATTATCCGCTGCTTTATTGTTGTTTTTCGCTGCAGCCTACTAAGTCACGCTGCATCAGATATGTAGAAAATCCTCCCCTCCGCTTGAGAATTTTTTAGTGTTTCTAATACAGTCCCCCAGACATCATTTGAAGATGAACATTAAAATAAATTTAGGGGAACTAAATTATTGAGCAAAAGAATTATTCTTTCATTCGATGATTGTAACAATGGTACAAGAAGAGTATATGTACTCTATTTACATAGGCAGCAAAAGGAAAGAATAAACTATTCTAAACAGAAGATAAAATACAGTGATACTCATATGACTGTGTGATTACATGGAAGATCCTATACACATGAAATTCTTTCCTTAGTGAGAGTATATTAGCATATCTCTGGATTCTTCAATATCATTTCCTTCATCTACATCATTGACTGCCGGAGATATGCAATCAATGGGATGCTTGGCAGCCACAGGATCTCGGACTTGATGAGTGAGATTTGTGCATGCTTGAGGGGATTTGATCTGCATGACTGTATCTTCTTTGATGACTGTGATATGGTGTTTAACATCCCCCTGCAAGTTGATGGGTGGGGAACACACCCTTAGCTTGTCACAAAGAAACAAGAATCTATTGGTAATGAGACCTTTGGCGAATATGTCAGGAAGTTGATCAAGAGTGGGGAGATACCGAGTGATCACATCTTTGTTGACAACCTTCTCTCGAATGAAGTGATAATCCACTTCAATGTGCTTAGTACGAGCATGATACACTGGATTTGAAGCTAAGGCTAAAACTCTAAGATTATCACACCAAAAAGTAGGAGGAGCATGAAGGAATAAACCTAAATCCTTAAAGAGCATTCGTAGCCAACATAGCTCAGATGTGGCAAATTATAGGGATCTGTACTCAGCTTCTGTGCTAGACTTAGAGATAACTGGTTGCTTCTTAGCACACCAGTTAATCAAACAGGGACCAAGAAAGAGTGCAAAACCAGTAATAGACCTCCTATCATCTGGATTTTCAGCCCAATCAAAATCATTATAGGCATTGAGATTGAGAGTACCTTTACTAAATTGCAGTCCATGATTAATAGAGCCTTTGAGGTAGCGAAGCACTCTCTTGGTAGTAGTCCAATGAGCTGTAGTGGGAGAATGCATGAACTAACAGAATTGGTTCACAACAAAAGATATATCAGGTCTAGTGAGTGTGCAGTATTGTAGTGCACCTACCAGCATATTTGGAGAGTTGGGACCCAACTGGAAGTGGAGTCTTTGCTGGTTTGGCTCCTATCATGTGGACACGGTCAAGGAGGTCTGAAATGTATTTGGTTTGGGAGAGGTGAAGGCCTCCTGACTGATGCTGCATATGAATTCCTAAAAGGTAATGCAGGGGACCAAGATCTTTTATTGCAAAAGATTGCTTCAAGCAATTGATAAGCTGGGTGATTGTTGCAACAGAATTCCATGTGACAATAATGTCATCAACATAGATTAGGAGAAACAAATGCACATAAGATTTGTGAAGTATGAAAAGAGAGTAATCCACTTTGGATACAACAAATCCAAGACCAATGAGGGTGGTTTTTAGTTGAGTAAACCAGGCTATTGGGGCTTGCTTGAGTCCATAAATGGAGTTATGTAACTTGCATACATGGCCAGGAAAGTTGTTGTCAACAAAGCCAGGTGGCTGTTTCGTAAAGACCTCATCCTGGAAGATGGCCATGAAGAAACGCATTGGAAACATCCAATTGTCTTATAGACCAGCCAAAGTGAACTGCAATGGTGAGTATAGCTCGAATGGTGCTAGACTTGACAACAGGGCTGAAAGTGTCTGTGTAGTCAATGCCATCTAATTGTTGAAATCCCTTAGCTATTAGTTGAGCTAGTGCAAATAGTCCAAGTCTGGTTGGCCTGAAGGGCAGTAAATTCATCTTGCATAGCTTGCTGCCAAAGAAGAGATTGAGCAGCTTAGGAGTATTTGGTGGGAGTTGGAGGTAACTCAAAGGTGGTAAGCTTGGAATGAAGGGTCATCAAGGGGTGTTTGGTTGAAAAATAGAGTTTATAATTAGGGAAAGACTTAGGTTTTTGAGTACCAGCTTGAAGTTTGGTTGTCATGTGATGGTGAGGAATTAAGGTAGTTGCAGGAGCAGGAGAGGTTGTGAGAGATGGGGATTTTGTTTCAGTTTGCAGGTTTGTTGGTATGAAATGATTAGGCAAATGATTAGAATCAGATGCAGGAGAGGGTGTAGACAATGAAGCAGCTGGGTTGATTGCTGCTGCAAGTGATGAAACTAATGATGGTTAAGAAGGAGAGGTTGGTTCAGTGTCTGTTATGGCAGACTCAGGTTGAACAATAGAGGAAATAATGGGATTAGTGCTAGAGATAACAGGATGAAGATTCAATGTAGCAGAAACCCTTGAAAAAGGACTTACCTGAGGTGGAGCGGAATCTGTTGCGGAGGGCACTGGCAGGGATGATATCTAACCTTTAGCTGGGAAGGTATGCTCATCAAACACAACATGACGACTGATAATGATTCTTAAAGATGGGATCATAGTACCTATACCCTCTATAGTTAGAGCAATATCCTACGAAGCATTTTTAAGACCCATACATCATCTTGTGACTATTGTAGGGTCTGAGAGGAGGAAAACATGCACAGCCAAATACCTTAAGAAAAGTATAATTAGGATTTTTGTGGAGAAGTTTGACATAGGGAGATTGGTGGTGTAGAACAGAGGTGGGAAGTCAGTTGATAAGGTAAATAGCTGTGTTGAAGGCATCAACCCAGTATGAAAGAGGAAGATGAGAATGTGCTAGAAGTGTTAAACCTGTTTCAACAATGTGTCTGTTTGCTTTCAGCAAGTCCATTTTGAGCAGCAGTGTCAAGACAAGAGATTCAATGTAAGATGCCATTGGAACTAAGGTACTGTTTAAACTGATTGGAGGTGAATTCTCCTCCTCCATCAGACTTAAATGACCTGATTTTCTTGGATAGTAAGTTCTCAGCTAAACTTTTAAATTTAACAAAACATGCAAATGTTTCTGATTTATGGTGCAGTGGATAAATCCAAGTAAACCTTGAGTGATTATCAATAAAAACAACATAATAGCGGCATCCATTAATAGAGGGAATAGAGGAACTTCATAGATCAGAGTGAACAATCTCTAGGGGTTCCATGGTTACATTATTTAAAACTGAAAAAGGAAGACATTTAGACTTAGCAACTTGACACGGTTCACAGAGAGCCTCACGAGAAGAAGAACTAGTAGTAGGCAGCTTAGCAAGGTGCTTAATTTTATTGAGGATGGGAGGTGCAGGATGCCCTAAACGATTATGCCAGATTCTGGAGGAAGCAGAGACACCAAGAAAAGCTGCAAACTTCTTTACTTTATTTATTGACTTGGAAAGCTAGATTGGATATAAGCCATCCCTACTTGGCCCTTGCAAAAGAGTCTGCCCTGTAAGGTTGTCCTTCACAAAGAAATTAGAATCTGTTAGTATAAACCAACACTTCTTATCAACATAGAATTTATGGATAGATAATAGATTAACTGCTGCAGTAGGACAATGTAGGATATGATTCAATTTGAAAGGCTGTTGAAATGGAGATTTGGAGTTATAGAGAACAGAAGAACCTATATTAGAGATGGCCAGACCTATACCATTACCTACAACAATCTCATCATCACCTTTAAATGGTTCTTGAAGCGTCAGATTGTCCAAGGCAGTTGTGACATGATTGTTGGCTCCACTATCTGCATACCATGGATCCTCCTCATTTGATGTAGAGGCAACCGGGTGTGTTCTTGCAACCAAAGCAGCCAATTGAAAGGGTGGATTTTTTCCTTGATAGGAATAATCCATCATGTGGAAGCAATCCAATGCTTGGTGTCCAGGCTTGCCACAAATTTGGCAGGGTGTTCTGTTGAATGATGCATGTGTTGGTGGTGGACCAAGCAAGGATTTGGAGTGCTGATTCTGGTGGCCTCCATAGGTCTGATTGCTTCCATTGGAGTGCTGATTTTGGAGGCCTCCATAGGTCTGATTGCCTCCAGTTCTCCTAAAATTGGACTGATAGCCATTCCTTGAGTGGTTTCTGAGGGGAGCAGATGGGTAAGAGCTCTTGGGATAGGCTGCAGGTCTGCGTGTCTGATAGTTTTCTGTTAAGGACTTTGGTTTATGAGAATATAAGGCAAAATTGCCTGATTCAGTGGATGGTTGCTGCAACTATTGGTGGTTTCGCAGCAGGATTTCGTGGTTGAGTAACTCAAATTGAAACTCTTCAAAGGACATAGAAGTGGTATGGGTGGTGAAATTGAAAATGATGACAAATGTAGTGTAGGCAAGGTTGAGACCTCCAAGGATGTCGGAGATAAGGTCTTCATCTTCAACAAGCTGACCTGCAGCAGCAAGTAGGTCTGAGTAGGACTTAGTTTCACTCAGAAATTCAGAACATGATTTGGAGCCCTGGTTGAGCGTCTACAGGTATCTTTTTAGACAACAGATTCTGGCTTTCGATTGATTGGCATATCGAGTAGCCAGTGTAAATTTGTGCCAAAAGTTGGCTGGTATTCTCCATATAATGTGGCTGGTATTCTCCACATCTAATCCATATAAAATCAATTTTCTTTGGTTGGCAACAAATGTTTTCATGCCTTCCATAGAACACTTTCACTACCCCTGGGACATTCAATTCCCATATCCTCTTCTACAAAGAGTTTTCTAAAGAGGCATCTGAGCTTTCTCCTTAAGCTTGCATGAATATATTCTTTTCCAGATGGTATGCACTTTTTATTGAGAATTCCCCTTTAGACGTACAAATCCAAGTTAATTGCCATACTCTTTCAACTTCATCTTTATTGATAATCTACTTAATAAGGGACACTTTCACCACCTGGCATCTTCATCAATTAGCTCATTAACTATTGAATCTCATTCCACTACTTTCACTAGTGATTGCACCATAAAAGTTGACGGATTAACGAGCCAATTATCTTCCCCAGATTTTAATATTGGACTTGTCCCCTACTCTCCAAACTAGCTATACATTAAGAAGATTATTGGCATTCCATACACTTCAACAAGAATATGATGGTGTATATCCCAATTGCGACTCCAAAATATTCTCATGCGGGTAGTACATCTCCTAAAAGATTCATGCCATCAATGTGTCTGGACTTTGGAGTAACCTCCACCTTTGCTTTGCCAACGAAGCCTTATCAAAACACTCAAATTCTCTAAATCCCAGTCAACCTATAGATTTTGAATGTCCCAGCCTAGCCCAACATCCAAGTGACTTTTGACTCATTCTCTTTATGTTTGGACAAGAATCTGAGCATCATCTAATTAAGTTTTGTTAGGAATTGTGCCCTAAATCCCAATGATTTTATATCTGTGTTGACATTCAATGTTTGTAATGAATATATATTATATTCACTCATTAAATGATTTGAGCATATGGGATATAAAATATCTTTTATATGCTTATTACCAAAGTTCATCATATTTGTTATACATGGGAAATGTCCTAGGATTACATTGAATATGATTATAGGTGCGAGCAATTTAGTTATCACACAAGGTGTTAATCCATAATTCTTGTATCCTTAAATATATAAAGCTCGCAGTCGGTAAAAGGAACTAGGGTATTCCATTTGAGTATGACTATTATACATCGAGATGCTGTTTGGTAAACAACATCCATTGCCACAGCACTGTTTATGTTTGGTTAGGAAAAAAGTGAGTGTAATAATTAGTATAAAAAATTGAAAAAGTAGTATTGAAAAGTTGAAAAGTTTTGTTTTATAGTGATTTTTTATTTATTTAAATATGATGTGATATAAAAATGAGAATGTTTTAATGTTGATTTTTTTAAGAAATGAAGTGAATAGTGTTTGAGAAGGGGAATGTGGGTTGTTGTTTAACAAACAACCCCCAAATCTTGGTAATCTACCTTGATCAAACGAAGCAGTGACTTCGAATTGATGTGTAAGTATTGAGACTTTAATGCACTAAATGAACCAAGGAATTGTTTTTCCACAAAGATATCATCTATAGGGAAAGATAATAACTCCTCAAAGACTACTTAGGACTTTGATTCTAAATCCTGAGGGGACTGTGGACTCAGATGTTGCATGTAGGTTACATTTATGTATTAAAGAGTGATACCTATTATCGGTAGAAATAACCTCAATACATTTGGTGATCACATGAAACATTGTGGGAAAGCCTTTTTCAAGAGGGAATCCAAATCCTTTGTCGAAAAACAAAGAGATCAAAAATTTCTCATTGTTTTAGATTTTATGGATATTATTCCCAGAGTCTTCGGCCGAAGCATTTTGGTTGGCATACCAAAATATATACATATGATTTGCACAAGTATGAAAATAATGTAAAATCAGTGACTTAAGGATAAAGAGGTAAAGAATTAAGTGGTAGTATCCTTAATCTTAATTCGAGTAATGTATAAGTCTTCCTAGAGTCCTCATAGAGTCATTCCAAATGTGATATGACTTTAAAATCACTGTTAAATTTGAGATATGATTTATTGACTTTTGATCTATTGGTGATTTTAAAAATCACATCATATTTAGGATGACTCTTATTAGGACTCTAGGAAGATTTATAGCATTACTCCCTTAATTCTACTACGGAATATTTTATGGAGGAATCATAAGTCAACATTAAGTAAGTCATAGGATAATTGTTTAATCAAAAGTATTTATTGGAGTACAATCACAATTATTTAGTAAAATTAATTGTGATTAAGATATTATTGCGTAATAAATGTGAGGGAGACATGGTTACGGACATATTTAAGCCAATAATATTTTTCCTTTTAAGTCCCTCACCAAGCTTATGTAGTTTAACCATAATAAGGTTTTCTTATTTATTGGGCTAAATGTTTAATTTATTTAAAACATGGGTTACAGAGTAAATAATGTAATTGGGCTAAATGTTTAATTTATTTAAAACATGGGCTACAGAGTAAATAATGTAATTGGGCTTGGGATAATGCAAGGGGGTGGCTTGCGGCCACCCCATAGGGGTTAGGGATGGCTTTCTGGCCACCCCTCCATTTTTTTTAGATTTAATTTTTAAATTAAATTAATAAAAAATTAATATGCTGACATGGCAGAACGATGCATTTAGTTTGGGACTAAAGGGCGTTAAACCTTTGTAACAGTATGGGTTAATTTGCCTCTTCGATTAACTGATGGAGTAAAAAGTTGGAAAAAAAAAAAAATTTGGGAGTTTTCAGTTTTAGCATGTTGACTCGGTGATTTATAATATATTTACCCTTAAAAATTAAAATACACAAGTTAGTATCACTTACAATCTAACATGGATGAAAACATTCCTTCTTGTTCTTGAGGAATTGATTCCTCCATTAAATCTTCTTTTTGATTACTAAACATGATTGTGAGTGTGGTCTCACAAAAACTATTCTCAAAACTAGAAGGAAAAACCTAATTGAATAAGAGAAAGAAAAAAGAGAAATTACTATGGAAGTGAAATAGAGCTGTTAATAAACATAACTACTTATGAACATACTCGGCATCAGCTCGATTGTTAAACATGATGTTCATAAACACAAACTAGGCTCGATCATTAAACGATACATACTCGTATGAACTTGACTCGACTCGTATATATTTAGTAATATGTATACATATTAATAAAAATAGCTTATATACACTACAAAAAAACAATTTTTTTCTCACTGGAGTTTTCTGACGTGTCAGGGTGTCTGACACGTTAGAAAATTTTTCTGACGTGGCGTTTCTGATGCACATTGATTGTCAGAAGCATAGGTGACAGGGAAAAAAATTTCCTGACGTGGTAGTTCTGACGCACGTCAGAAAATTGAAAAATTAAATAATTATGGGAAAAATATAAAATGGCCCCCTAAACTACCAGCTATTTGTAATTTAGCCCCCCAATGTTCAAAATGTAATAAAGTAGCCCCTCAAACTACCAATTAGTTGCAATTTGGCCACTCCGTTAGTTAACACCGTCAAAATGGACTGAAAATGCAAAACGACGTCGTTTTGTTGAGGTTAAGTTACTAAAATACCCTTTTAAAATATATATATATATATATATATATATATATATATATATATATATATATATATATTAAAAGCAAATCCACCTAAACGTTGTCGTTTTGCTTTAAAAAAATCTATTGCACGACAACATATCATACTTCCGTCCATATTGTTTCTCAGTTCGTTTTCTTCGTGTTCTTCATTCCAGTTCGTCACTTCCAGCTCAAAACTTTCTCCTCTCCGGCTCACAGCTCGTCAACGATGGTTTTAAAAATTAGGGGTTTTACGAAATAAGTTTCTTAGGGTTTGTTTGTGAATCGCGACCGTTTAGTCTCTCGATTCTAGGTATCTCTCTATCCTTCTCTTTTATCTCTCATCTCTCGCCCTATATATGTATCTTCTATCTCTCATCTCTCTGTTTCTGTTTTCATTTTTCCCTCTTTGTATTTCTAACTCTCATCTCTCGGTTTGTTTTGGAAGAAGATAGGGTTTCATTTGATGTGTTCTGTGATTTGGTACTTAATTCTTTGTTGGTCTTATATTGACATGTATTGTGATTTAGATTCGTTATTTCGGTCTCTGTTTCATATTGATTTCGGGTGATTGTGGTTGATGAAGCTCAAATCAATTTGGATATTTGTTTGTGATTGAAGGGTTGATTAGGTGTTCTTGTTCAGTTGTAGTTGATTAATTGATTGCAAATTTTGGGGTTTGATTTTGGAGGTTTTGTGGTTGAATTGAAATGTTCTGGGCTGTCAAACCAATTGGGTTTCGAGAGGAGTTTTGATTTGGTGATTTTTGGGGAATTGCCGAAAACCTCAAATCTTCAGCCACAATGCTATGAGAGAGACTGGAGAGGACATTGATATGGGAATAGAACTCTGAGTTCATACACTCCAATCAAGAAGATAAATGATTTCAGCATCTGATGGTACACTCCAATCAATTGATCAAATACTTACAAAAAAAAAAAAACAAAACAAAACAAAACAAAAGTAGATTAAAAAGAGAAGTCAAAGAAGAAGGATTAAAAGTCCAATTAGTTGACGAAAAATTCAAAGAAGTAGAAAAATGATTTCAGCATCTGATGGAACACTCCAATCAGTTGATCAAATTCTTACCCAAAAAAAAAAAAAAAATGTTTATCAAAAAGATAAGTCATTATTATTATAATTATTTTGGGTACTCAGTCGTGGCTCGTGTGCTAAGAGTCCTATTGCATAAAAGAATAGTCATTTGTCAATCCAAATCTTCTCAGAACCCTAACAAGATGAAAAAGAAGGAAGAAGTTACTATTTTTTTCTTGTATTTATTTATTTATTTATTCTTCATGTGTAATGTAGGAACAATTTTGCAATGCTTTCATTAAATTTGAAGTTTATTCCACCTCACTTGCCTGTTTTTGTTGTCGAGAATGATAGAAGATAGAAGTGAAATTGCATTCATGAGCATTGCCATTTTGTTCTGTTTTCACATTTCTTAAAGAGTTTTTTGTACTCTCTCTTTTAAATGAGATTGAGAACATTCAATTAGTGTATTTTTTAGGGGATTTTTTAGTAGGTTTGTTGTCAATTTTGACCGTATAAAGTTTGATTTTGTCAATTTAGTTCATAGACTTTTAGATTACATTTATTGTGACCCCTCCCTCCTCTTCAATGTCAATATTCAACACTAAAAGCAAATATATATATATATTTTTTCCAGTTTATATTTTTAACCAAAAAAAGGGAGAGTGATAAAGCATAGAAGTGAAATTGGATTTTCTCAGGACCATATCATGTTTCACATGTGCTTTTCTTATTTTATCCAACAGTACATCAAAATTAAGAAAAATATTCAATGGCGGCTGCAAGGGAGTGGCAATGGGGGCTTTATGCTTAAATTCTTAATAGGTCAACATTTATTCACTTTCTGTCACCCACTGTATCTTATGAAGGTTTTTCATTGGTGAGTGATTGTCCTTAACCGAGTTCATCCTTATCCCTGTTTACTTGAAACTTTAACTTTAAGTTCTTGTGGTGCATGGAAGGATAGTATATGAGGAGCAAAATGTAAATTTGTTGTTTACATCTTAGAATAGGGGAACCTTTATTCTTTCCATAAAGATTATAGATAAGTACTGTCCTAGTTTTTGAGTTTAGAAGCTGGATGTTTTATTCAGGTTCTTTAAATATATAGAACGAACAATTGGTGACTAATTCTCATTTATGAAATATACAGAACGAAGGTGATCATGGTTATGTGATTATTTTATCTTGGTTGACGAAAAAGCTATGCTTCCTGTGTCATAGTTCAATGCCCAAATAGCTGACACTACAAAAAAACCATATTTACTAACGCTTGATATAGGGGCATTTTAATTAAACGCCTTTATATGAGGGTGTTTTACAGTGCGAATGACCCTAAAAAAAATTAGAGACGCTTGCCCAATAAAACGCCTCCAATAATAATAGGCGTTCCATCAAAGCACGCCCCAATTTAATATATTAGGGGCGCTTGCGAGACAAGCACCCCAATTTAATATATTATGGGCGCTTTCTAGCCAAGCACCCCCAAATTATAGGGGCGCTTGCAGCCAAGCGCCCCAAATTAGGGGCGCTTTCTAGCCAACGCCCCAAAAAAATTAAGTAATTGACTATTATTTACCCAATCCACATAAGCCATTCTCCATCGCCTCCACTGCGCCTGAGATGGGTTTCCCAGTCCTTTGAGGAGTGCCCTCTCCATCTCCCCCCTTGCCTTGATACCAGGTGCCCTATTTTTCTTCTTAAATTGTCGGGTACTCTCTCTCGCTCTCTAGCTTTCCGATCTGGCATTCGTTCTTGCCGATTTTTAAGTTTTTTTTTTTTTTTTTTGTTAATTTGTCTAATTTTATTTTTTGCTTGCAGATCTGTAAATTAATTTTCACTCAGCTCTCTCTCTCTCTCTCTCTCTCTCTCTCTCACTCAGTTCTCTCTCCCTCAGTTCTCCGGCATGCAGCTCTCGATCTCTCTCTCACACCTCCGGTGGCTTCGCTCCCCCGATCCAGCTAATATAAACAATATTCCCCCCACGGCTGGCGGACAAGAAGACTTGTAATTTTTAGGTTTGGTTTTAGAGTGAGAGAACCAGAGAGAGCTCTAGCAGAAGAAGAAGAAGAAGAGGGGTTTTGGCCAAGTGTTGTAGTGAGGTATATCTCTAACATTTTCTTATGATTTTCGTTATCTCCATTGGATTGAAGCTCGAAATTGTGATGATTTGTGGGATTTTATTCGCTCTAGAATTAGGGTTTCTGTTTGGAAATCTGGGCCTTTTGTTATTTTGTTGTGTTGGTGGCCGATTGGGACTTTGGGGTGATTGTTGTCATATTGTTGTTAAGGTGTGTTAGTGTCTTTACTTGTGATTTTCAGAACATGATTGGTTAAGCATTCTAAGCCAAGGCCCATTTCTTCATATTTTGTGGCCTTAATAACACAATACATGTAGTAGCGAACAAGAAAAAGGAAATGCAATGCCGTTTTGGGTTTGGCTCAACTTATGAAATATGAAAAGAGTACCAAACTTCTGAACAATCGATTTATGCCTATACTAATTTAGTTTCTTGTTCTTTTTCTTGACTCAAGGGGTGAAGAGGTGCTTGAATGAAGGAGGAATTGGATTTATGATGGCTCCAAGATATCACCCAGCAATGAAGACTGTCAGCCCTGTGAGGAAAAAGCTGAAAGTAAAAACTGTGTTCAACATCTACCTACCCAATGTTGAATCCAGCAAGAGTACCCTGTTATTTGTTTCTGCATGGGTGATCGTATGCATGATTAATAATCCAAGCTTTATGGCTTTGGCTGTATACTATTTCCTTAGATTCTTGGGTCTATGAAAATTGCTTTGATCCTTTTGGTTTGATGATGGCAGAAATCAAAAAAAGATGCAGCAATTGAAAGGCATATGAGGTTTGGTTTTATAGTGAGAGTGGCTTGTATTTTGAGGTTTGGTTTTAGAGTGAGAGTTTTGAATGTAATTATAAGACTTGTATTTTGTGAGGAATTGTAATTTATTGGGAGCAATTGAGATTGTATTTGAATAAATTTTTTATTCAAAATATATATTATGGGATTGTATGGTATTGAATTTGGACTTGTTATCTATTTTTCAAACAGGGAAAAAAAAAAAAAAACACAATGAAAAGGCATATGAGAAAAAAAATATATATATATGTTATGGGATTGCAGTGAAAACTACCCTATAGATGCTGTTAAGATTTTGGTCGGCTCAGATTTAATCTATGCTTTTTTAACTTAAAAACTCACGCCGTTTGACCAAACAACAAACGTCTTTTTTTTTTTCCATGATATTTTCTTCCATCAAACAAAGCAAACCTCTATTCGCTACTGGAACCGTCTCTTTTGATTTGGAAATTGCAATGGGAATTGTTGGCATTCTGTGGTTTCCAATCAGAGATATTGGCTTGGACTCAAAATAGAAACCATTTACTCTGAATGTCAATATCATACTTTACGTAGGGGACCACAGAAAAAAAATAAAATAAAAATAAAATAAAAAATAAAGGAAAACTATACCATAGCATATAAAATCCACATAACCCATCAACCCTTATGCGTAAAACCCACCAAACAATAAGCAGACAATAAATCCATAAACCAGAAACTACAAATATTATTCAATGAAACCAAAATCTCCAATAAGCAGACAAGCAAAAAAATATACAAAAGAAAAAAAGAGAGAAAAAAACAAAACAAAAAAAACAAACAAACAAAGGGATCTATATCATTTTCCTTTCACCATAAAATCAATTTCCCTTCACCCAAATCAAAATATCAATAAAGAAAACCTAAACCCATCGAGAAAGAGAACTCCACAAACCCTAAAAATAGGAAAACTCAATTAAATTTAGTGTTAAACCTTTAGTGGCCGAAATCTTGAAAGGAAGACGTCTTTTCCCCCACGATCTATATGTTTTTTGTGAATTTAATGGGTTGACTAAACAAATTGCAGGTGAGATGAAGTGAAGTGACGAACTAAAAACAACGCGACAAACTGAAAACTGCTGGAAGGGGCTCTTTTGTTTGCTGAAATCTGACGGTGTGACGAACTGAAATCTTGAAAGGAACAAATGGAACGTAAAAAACTGATCTTTTTTAAGCCAACCCCCAAGGAAACTGATATTTTTCTCACGTGAAAAACTGTTGGACGAAGGTTAACGTTGTAGCTGTTGGACGTGGTTGTAACTGTTGGATGTGGGTTGTCTAGTTGCTTTCAAACTGTTGTTGTCGTGTTGTAGTGTTGCAAGGAGTTTTTTTTTTTGAAACCCTAAACGACAAGTTTAGTTGGATTTGTTTTTAATTTGATTTTTTTTTTTTAAAAAAAAAAAAGGTATTTTAGTAACTTAGTCTCAACAAAACGACGCCGTTTTGCATTTTCCATCCATTTTGACAATGTTAACTAACGGAATGGCCAAATTGCAACTAGTTGATAGTTTGGGGGGCTACTTTATTATATTTTAAACATTAGGGGGCTAAATTGCAAATGGCTGGTAGTTTGAGGGGCCATTTTATATTTTTCCCAATAATTATTTTTAATTTTTTCTGGATTTTTTTTTTCAATTAAAAAATGTATTAGTTTAAATTATTTTTTATTTTGTAATTTAT